>NC_086002.1:31994531-32069531 GCF_030014385.1 Trichomycterus rosablanca
AATAATAATAATAATAATAAAAATATAATAATAATAATAATAAAAATATAATAATAAAAAAAAATAATAATAATAATGTAATAATAATGTAACAATAATAATAATAATAATAAAAATATAATAATAATAATGTAACAATAATAATAATAAAAATATAATAATAATAATGTAATAATAATAATAATAATAATAATGTAATAATAATAATAATAATAATAATGTAACAATAATAACGTAATAAACTGGACGTGTATCAGCAGATAAAATCACACAGTCGTTATAAAACTTCAGTCGTTGTTTTTACATCAAACATCAGAGAGGAACAGAAACGAGATCCAGCGACTCTGATAGAGGCCAGAAAAACCAGTTTAAACCAGTTCAGAACCGGTTCAGTCTCGGTACAGTTCACACAGACCGCTGTGAGCAACACACAACGTCCAGTGAGCGGCAGTTCTGGGAGCAACAAAGCTTGAGTATCAGTCGTTTTTATAACGAGGAATCATTTATGAGCGAATCAGTGAGTGAATCATGTTCAAGAGCAAATCAGTAAGTTAATTGCGAACAAAATTATGAATCATTTATGAGTGAATCAACAAGTGAATCTTTTTCAAGAACAAATAAGTGAATCGTTTACATATTGAGGACTCATGTATGAGCAAATCAGAGAGTGAGTCGTTTTCAAGAGCAAATCAGGGAGTGAGTCGTTTAGAAAATGAGGAATCGTTTATGAGCAAATCAGCGAGTGAATCATTTTTATAAAAAGGAGTAATGTATAAGCGAATCAGCGAGTGAATCATCTACATTGTAAGGAATCATTTTTGAGCAAATCAGCGAGTGAACCGTTTTCATAGTGAGCGAATCATCAAGTGAATCATTTTGAAACCAATCAGCGAGTGAACCGTTTTTATAATGTCGTTTTAGGTAGGTAAACGACTCACTGGCTCATTGTATAAGTGATTCACTCACTGATTCACTTATTTATTATTTCTAAGGGTTCTTGGATCTAGGGGTGCTATCAACCGGTCGGGCGTTCAGGTGGACATGATTGGCTAATGTTTGGAAAAGGAAGGGGGGTCTCACCCGCTGATTCACTGATAAATGATTCCTCATTATAAAAACGACTCACTCGCTGATTCACTGATAAATGATTCCTCATTATAAAAACGACTCACTCGCTGATTCACTGATAAATGATTCCTCATTATAAAAGCGACTCACTCGCTGATTCACTGATAAATGATTCCTCATTATAAAAGCGACTCACTCGCTGATTCACTGATAAATGATTCCTCATTATAAAAGCGACTCACTCGCTGATTCACTGATAAATGATTCCTCATTATAAAAACGACTCACTCGCTGATTCACTGATAAATGATTCCTCCACCCCTAAATGAACCCCTAACACCCCCCCCCCCGGTACTGAATCTCCTCAGAAGTGCACGTAGCGGCTCACGCTCGCGCCCACGCAGGCGGCTGATTAACGCTGGAATCGTTTTCAATCCCGCGCGTCACGTGACTCTGCGCTAAGCGCCGTTGACCCGCGGCCCGTAACGCTCGGCCGCTTTACCATATTTGTCCAGGAATCGACGGCTATCTGGGACTCGACCTTGGCTCTGATCGCTCCGCTGATCCGCGCGCTCGGGTTTGTTTTGAACCACGCGCACTCTCATCGACTTGCTAATTAGCTCAGAGAGTAAAGCTATGCTAGCTGTCAGGCTGGCTTACGTAAAGCGGAACGTGAGCTAGCCGGCGTGCACGTGAAGGACGGAGGCGTGGACCCGGTGGGAACCGAGCGGAGGACGAACGTAGAGGGTGAGCGGAAAAATCCGGCGTTTAAGGGCGGGGCCGGAACGCGGCGTTCGTACCTGCAGGCCAGCGGGGGGGAAAGAGGGGGGGGGGGGGGGGGGGGGGGGGGAGCGCCCAGGCGGAACGTCCAGACGTCTCGGGTCCAGTTCAGAGTTAAAGTCACATGACCTCAAAGGCTTTGATGTTCAGTCCGTCGTCCAGTTACTTTCTTAAACGCCACAGGGTCAAAAGTATCTGGACGCCCCTCCTGATTCATGAATCATAATTATTCAGGAATAAACCGGTTATATGAGGGAGGTGACACACTTCTAACTTAGCAGCAACAGTTTAGGGAAGGCCCTCTCCTGCATGGAGCCCTGAACATCAACCTCAGTCACACAAATTCCCACACGCATATAAATGATTCCTCATCTTCTAAACGATTCACTCGCTCACTTTGCTCTAAAGGATTCCTCATTTTGTAAACGATTCAGTCGCTGATTCGCTCTTGATTGCGATTCATTTGCTGATTTGCTCATAAATGATTCCTCATCTTGGAAACGATTTAGTTGCTGATTCACTAATAAACGATTTCACATTCTGTAAACGATTCAGTCGCTGATTCACTCTTGATTGCGATTTACTTGCTTGTTTGCTCATAAATGCTGATCAGTGAGTGAGTCATTTACATAACAGGGAATCATTTCTAAGTGAATCAGCGAGTGAATCGTTTTCTCTCCTCTATCAGTGGGATTGGTTATTCCTCTCCTCTTACCTCTCTCCTCCTCTCTCCTCTATCAGTGGGATTGGTTATTCCTCTCCTCTTACCTCTCTCCTCCTCTCTCCTCTGCTCTCAACTCTCTCCTCCTCTCACCTCTCTCCTCTCCTCCTCTCCTCTCTCCTCTCGTCTTAACTCTCTCTCCTCCTCTCTCCTCTCCTCTCCTCTTAACTCTCTCCTCTCCTCTTAACTCTCTCCTCCTTTCTCCTCTCACCTCTCTCCTCCTCTCTCCTCTCCTCTCAACTCTCTCCTCCTCTCACCTCTCCTCCTCTCCTCTCTCCTCTTAACTCTCTCCTCCTCTCAGGTCTCTCCTCTCCTCTCTCCTCTCACCTCTCTCCTCCTCTCTCCTCTCCTCTTAACTCTCTCCTCCTCTCTCCTCTCACCTCTCTCCTCCTCTCTTCTCTCTCCTCCTCTCACCTCTCTCCTCTCCTCTCACCTCTCTCCTCTTAACTCTCTCCTCCTCTCTCCTCTCACCTCTCTCCTCCTCTCTCCTTTCACCTCTCTCCTCTACTCTCTCCTCCTCTCCTCTCACCTCTCCTCCTCTCTCCTCTCCTCTCACCTCACCTTTCCTCTCACCTCTCTCCTCTCCTCTCACCTCTCCTCTCTCCTCTCCTCTCACCTTTCCTCTCTCCTCTCACATCTCTCCTCTCCTCCTCTCCTCTCCTCTCACCTCTCTCCTCCTCTCCTCTCTCCTCTCAACTCTCTCCTCCTCTCTCCTCTCACCTCACCTTTCCTCTCACTTCTCTCCTCCTCTGCTCTCTCCTCTCAACTCTCTCCTCTCAACTCTCTCCTCTCCTCTCACCTCACCTTTCCTCTCTCCTCTCACCTCTCCTCCTCTCCTCTCACCTCTCTCCTCTCACCTCACCTTTCCTCTCTCCTCTCACCTCTCTCTTCTCCTCTCACGTCTCTCCTCTCTTCTCTTCTCCTCTCACCTCTCTCCTCCTGTCCTCTCTCCTCCTGGTTGTTTTGCAGCTCTCTCACATTTCTGACTCTGGGAGAGGAACGTTGTGAGTCTCTGGGGGACGCCGGGGCCCCTGCTAACAAAAAGCGAATGCTGTGTGTGTGCGTGTGGGGGGGAGGGGGTGGCGCGTCTGTGCCATGTATGTGTGTGAAAGTGCGAGAGCGTTCCCCACGGAGCTGCTCCTGGAAACCTAATGGAATGCGAGACGTATTTTGGACAAATCGTGATTTTACGCTCCGTAAACCACCGCTCATGCTGGAAACATGAAGTGTGTGTGTGTGTGAGTGAGAGAGAGAGAGAGAGAGAGAGAGAGTGTGTGTGTGTTTGTGTGTGTGTGTGAGTGTGTGTGTGTGTGCGAGTTTCTCAGGCTTTACATTCACATGTGTTCTCCCCACAAGTGTGTTAACACATCTGGATTGTTCATGCAACAGTGTGTGTGTGTGTGTGTGTGTGTGTGTGTGTGTGTGTGTGCTTCAGCGTAGTAAATGCCATCGATTTACGGCCAGAAGTATTCGGACGCCCTGTTTCAAAAACAAACAGTATTAAAATAGACTGACCTCTGTGTGATTTTGAAGTGTGTCTGTGGGAATTTGTGCCCATCCAGTCGGCATTTGTACGGCTGGGCGCTGATCGATCCGCTGAGGTTCCGGTTCATCCCAGAGCTGTTGAGTGAGGCTGAGGTCGGGGCTCTGTGCAGGACAGGACCTTCCCTAAACTGTCGCTGCAGCCGCTGAAGCTGAAACACATGAATTCAGTCATTAGAAGGGGCGTCCCGATACTTTTGTCCCTGTACTATATGTACATGTTGAAACATACAGAATAATTAGATTCTTTACCCTGGTCAGGGTCGCAGTGGGTCCAGTTTTCCAAGAATCATTAAGAGCAATGCAGTAACATAGGAGACAGAACACCGATCTATTTCGGGACCCGGAGCCGACACATCCGATCGTGTCTGTAGACGCCCGACTGGCTGATAGCAGAGTTGGGAATAATATAATAATAATATATAAAATATAAATAATATTAATAATAATAACAATAACAATAATATATAAAATATAAAATATAAATAATAATAATAATAATATATAAATAATAATAATAGTAATAATAATAATATATAAAATATAAATAATAATAATAATAATATATAAATAATAATAATAGTAATAATAATAATATATAAAATATAAATAATAATAATAATAACAATAACAATAATAATAATATATAAAATATAAATAATAATAATATATAAATAATAATAGTAATAATAATAATATATAAAATATAAATAATAATAATAATAATAACAATAACAATAATAATAATATATAAAATACAAATAATAATAATAATAATATATAAATAATAATAATAGTAATAATAATAATAATATATAAAATATAAATAATAATAATAATAATATATAAATAATAATAATAACAATAACAATAATAATAATATATAAAATATAAATAATAATAATAATAATATATAAATAATAATAATAATTATAATATATAAATAATAATAATAGTAATAATAATAATAATATATAAAATATTAATAATAATAATAATTACAATAATATATAAAATATAAATAATAATAATAATAATAATAATAACAATGTATATAAAATATAAATAATAATAATAATAATAATAATAATAATAGTTTATATAAAATATAAATAATAATAATAATAATATAATATAATATAATAATAATAATAATAATAATAATAATAATAATGTAATAAAAACAATAATAATATAATAGTAATAAGACAGCATCGTAGCTCAGGTGGAGCGGTCCGGATCCTTTCTGTTCGGAGTTTGCATGTTCTCCTCGTGTCTGCGTGGGTTTCCTCCGGGAGCTCCGGTTTCCTCCCACAGTACAAAAACATGCAGACACTGAATTGCCCTATAGGTGAGTATGTGTGTGTGTGTGTGTGTGTGTGTGTGTGTGTGTGTGTGTGTGTGTCTGCCCTGCGATGGACTGGCGCCCCGTTCAGGGTGTTACTGTGTGCCTTGCACCCATTAGAAAGCTGGGATAGGCTCCAGCACCCCAGCGACCCTGATTGGATAAACGGTTAAGAAAGTGAGTGATTATAAGAATAATATAATAATACTTATATACTTAATATATATATAATAACCAGACAGAGCCAGGACTCGATCCCACAACCTTCCCCTTGATACCCCACAGCTGTCCCCACTAAGCTCCCACTGTCCCGTATGTAAACGTTATTTATTTATATCGGCGTGTAAATAAAACAGGATCGAGACGCGGGATCAGCGCCGGAGCTCTTCCATCTCACTCAGCCACTAAAACATCAGCGCTCACTCAGGGGCCGGTCTCTGGGGGCCCGGGAGTTTATATAAGCGTGTGTGTGGAATTCAGTCGTGGTCCCGCACCGTGTTAAACGAGGACGAGCGCCGGTACTGGTCTTACTGGGACGTCATCACAGGACTAACGCTCCGCACCGACTCTCAACCGTAATCTCATTCCATCAGGAGTCGAGTTACCCGACACCCGAGTCGCCGTGTGAAAGTATTCATCGTTAACTTCATTCCCAGAATGCTTTGTTCCCAGGGCCCCGCGTCGGAAGCGGCTCTGACGTTCCCAGGCTCCGTCTTCTCCAACCGTCATTCAAAACAACCCGAGGTTCCCAGGATTCACGGCGCTGCGCCGCCCCGGGCTGCGTTCCCAGGACTCGCGTTCTCTCAGAACGGATTTAGAAGTGTAACTGCCGGGATTTGCACCACCGTGACTTTGCAGAAACGGTTTAGGGAAGGGCCTTCACGTTCCAGCGTGACCGTGCTCTATAAAGACGTGAAGAATCGGAACTCAGACGAACACCTTTCCCACAGGCACACTACTTCAAAATCTGGTCAGTCTAGCTCACCAGAAGTATTGGGACGCACCTCTTCAGCCCAGTCCTGTTGCCACAGATGCATCGTAGGTATTCCACCACTGACTGTGAGCGACTACGACGCGTCCGAGTTCCAAACTTCCTCCGTCACGCGATTCACTAATAAATGATTCCTCATTTTGGAAACAATTTAGTCGCTGATTCATTCTTGATTGCGATTCACTCGCTGATTTGATCATAAATGATTCCTCATTTTGTAAACGATTCAGTCGCTGATTCACTAATAAAAGGTTCCTCATTTTGTAAACGATTCAGTCGCTAATTCACTCTTGATTGCGATTCAGTCGCTGATTTGCTCATAAATGATTCCTCATTTTGGAAACGGTTCACTCAGTAATTTGCTCTTAAAAATTATTCGCTTGCTGATTATGAGCAAATCAGCGAGTGAGTCGTTTACATTACAGGGAATCATTTCTAAGTAAATCAGCGAGTGAGTCGTTTACATTACAGGGAATCATTTCTAAGTAAATCAGCGAGTGAGTCGTTTACATAACAAGGAATCATTTTTAAGTGAATCAGCGAGTGAGTCGTCTACATAACAGGGAATCATTTCTAAGTGGATCAGCGAGTGAGTCGTTTACATAACAGGGAATCATTTCTAAGTAAATCAGCGAGTGAGTCGTTTACATGACAGGGAATCATTTCTAAGTGAATCAGCGAGTGAGTCGTTTACATAACGGAATCATTTCTAAGTGAATCAGCGAGTAAGTCGTTTACATGACGGAATCATTTCTAAGTGAATCAGCGAGTGAGTCGTTTACATGACAGGGAATCATTTCTAAGTGAATCAGCGAGTGAGTCGTTTACATAACAGGGAATCATTTCAAAGTGAATCAGCGAGTGAGTCGTTTACATAACAGGGAATCATTTCAAAGTGAATCAGCGAGTGAGTCGTTTACATAACAGGGAATCATTTCTAAGCGAATCCGCACCGTCGTGGGTCTGAATCCGCGTGAGTCGGGAAATGATACGCTTCTGATTTTGCGGAAACAGTTTAGGGAAGGGCCTTCCCCGTTCCAAGGGCACGAAGAATCGGAACACACGGGCGGGCACAAATTCCCACAGGCACAAAATCTGGTCAGTCTAGCTCATCAAAAGTATTGGGACGCACCTCTTCAGCCCAGTCCTGTTGCCACAGGTGTATCGTAGATATTCCACCACTGACTGTGAGCAACTATGAAGCATCCGGGTTCCTCCGTCATGGAATTGCCGAGCGCAATGCCGAGCGTCAGCTAGAGTGGTGTAAAGTACAGCGCCACTGGACTCCGGACCTAACAGGGAACTAAATAAAATCAATGCGATGAACTCATCTACAGAAGTTTAGCTTGTTTACAACGTGTGAGTCAGTACTAGGCACCGGCGCATCGACTCCGGTCGGAATTCTTCAATTCTTCGGTTTCAATACAGTCTGCCGAACGTCAGGTGGTGTAAAGCACAGCGCCACTGGACTCCGGATCTAACTCTGGATGTTATAAGTCGATCCCTTGCTTGAATGGAATCAGCTTGTTTTCAACGTGTGAGTCAGGACTAGGCACCGGCGCATCGACTCCAGTCAGACTCAGGAACGAATGGCTATTAGAGAACTTAAAGAAACGTGGGGTCTCTTTCTCGCCCCCTTTAGGATATTTTAGCTCAACTGTGAAGCCACCAACGTAGCGGACGACCCTTCCCGCCCTTTCCATGACATGTTTACTCTTCCCGACCCCGGGCGGCACCGCTGAGAGACCCCCCCCGGGGGTCCGTTTCCTCCTGACAGACGGACTTCCCCATAACCGACCTTCTCAAAACAGCACCGACCACCAACACTGAACCACAACAACTGATCCGGTTCATTTCATTCATCCATTCATTCATACTGAACCCAGGTTTTAAACCAATGAGGGTTAAGGGCCTCGCTCAGGGGCCCAACAGTGCAGACTAGGGGTCTTTCAATCCCTCACTAGTCCAGTACCGTAACCGCTGAGCTACCAATGATTCATCCCTGGGTCTGATTCGTTGAGCGAAAGGCAGGAAACACATACACACACATCCACCTGACCCACACGGACATGGGGAGAACATGCAAAACTCAACACAGAAAGGACCCATACGGCTCCACCCGGGAGTCGAACCCAGGTCCTTCTCGCTTCCCGCTGCCCCACAGTGCTTGTCGTTTATACGTTACACCCTGCTGATGTGACTATTATTATTATTATTATTATTATTAACATTATTTTTATTATGTTTATTATTATTGTTTTATTATAATTATTATTATATTATCAATATTATTATTTATTATTTTTATTATTATTGTTGTTTTATTATTATTATTAATAGATTATATTATTATTATTCTTATTCATAGATTATTATATTACTATTATTATTATTGATTTTATGATTGATTATTATTATTATATTTATTATTATATTATTATTATTTTGTTTATTATTATTATTATTATTATATTATTATTATATTACTATTATTATTGTTGTTTTTATTATTAATTATTATTATTTTGTTTATTATTATTATTATGATTATTATATTATTATTATTCATTATTATTATTATATTTATTATTATTGTATTATTATTATATTATTACTATTATTTTGTTTATTATTATTATTATTATTATATTATTATTATTTTATTACTATTTTTATTATTGTTTTCATTAATAATAATAATTATTAAATTTATTATTATATTATTATTATTATTTTGTTTATTATTATTATTATATTTTGTTTATTATTATTATTATATTATTATAATTTTGTTTATTATTATTATTATATGATTATAATTTTGTTTATTATTATTATTATGATTATTATTATTATTATATTTTGTTTATTATTATTATTATTATTATATTTATTATTATTATTATATTATTTTGTTTTTTATTATTATTATTATTATTATATTTTGTTTATTATTATTATTATTATTATTATATTTATTATTATTATTATTGTACCTGACATGGCTCGCATGTGTTAGTATAAACAAAACAAAACCTGGTTTCCTGTTGCATGTGTGTGTGTGTGTGTGTGTGTGTGTGTGTGAACTTACTGACACTGTAATAAGACCAAGCTGTTCTCATTATCATTAATGGAGCTGTTTCTGCCATGCCTCAGTGCCGTGGGCCTGGTGTGTGTGTGTGTGAGTGTGTGTGTGAGTGTGTGTGTGTGTGTGTGTGTGTGTGAGAGAGTGTGTGTGTGATGATAAGTGTGTTTCCAATCCATTATGATAATCGAATATTTATAAATCACATCAGCGTGGATGTGTGAGCTTGTCCTGATTTAGAAAGCGTGTCTGTGGGGATTTGTGCCCGTTCGGCACGTGTACGATAGCTGGCCGATTAGGGGCTGAGGACAGGTGCAGGAAATGCCCTTCCCTAAACTGTTTCCTTTACATTTGTGGCTCTGTGTGTTTCTGCAGGACGTGCAGCTGCTGCCTCGCTCGGGTCCGGCGCAGGAGGTCCAGCCGGCCACGCCCAAAGTCACCGACCAGTCGACATGCTAAACCTCCTCTCTCTTCACCTCATCACCTCTCCGTCATCACTTTCTGATCAGGGCGTGGCCACGAACCCTGACTCCGCCCATCGCAACGATGCCCTTTGGAGCCTACATCACAGCTGAGGATTCTGGGTAATTAAAGGACACGTGTCAGCACGACGTGAGCCTGCGGACCGAATCGAACCGAGGCGCCAGTTTTGGACGGCCGCTCCTGTATATATTTGGGCGTCGCCACAGCGGCTCTGGTCCTGCACAGTTGCTAAGCAACCCTTCCTGTATCCGGGCTTGGGACCTGCACTTAGAGCGAGCGCACTGACAAGACAAGTTCCGGCCACACCCCTTTCACTGGATGCTGGCCGATAGCACCGCTGAGATTTGAACCCTGAACTTTGGATCCCCAGAGCGTACTTTATCATCCTGCTTCTATCCGGGCTTGGGACCTGCACTGAGAGCGAGCGCACTGACGAGACAAGTGCGCCTCCCAACAGCGCCCTTTTCGACACCTGACCGGCCGATAGCACCACTGAGATTCGAACCCTGAACTCTGGATCCCCAGATCTTAGCAGCTGTGGGCGAGCAACCTTCCTGCTACTATCCGGGCATGGGACCTGCACTGAGAGCGAGCGCACTGACAAGACAAGCTCCGGCCACACCCCTTTCCTCGAACGTTAGCCAATCATGACCATTGAGACTCGAACCCTGAACTCTGGATCCATAGATCTCAGCAGCTAGCTGTGGGATAGCGTACTTCAACCTCCTGCTTGTATCTGGGCTTGGGACCTGCACTTAGAGCGCACTGAGCAACAGCGCCCTTTCGGACAGTAGCCCGACCGTCTCGTTTCTGCTCGGTGCTCCCACGGTGTCTCTGACCTACAAAGAGACCCGACGTGGTCAAATAAACATGGACGCGTGTAATAAAGTGACTCTTTACCTTATAAACTCTAAGACTGAGAGCACTTATTAAACCGAGACTTTGATCTTCTTGTCTGTTTAAACGTCTCTGTATAAACGCGCTGTGTGGCCGAAAGTATTGGGACGCCCGGCCGTGAGCTCGCCGGCACTCTTCGTTCCGGAGCCGCTCTGTGGGGTTGAGGTCAGGGCTCTGTGCAGGACGCTGGAGTACGATCATGCACATGAATCCAGTTAATAGAAAGAAGGGGCGTCCCAATACTTTTGATCATTCGCTTGCACCTGTAGAAATTATGTAAAAATTTCGAGACAGATGATCAAAAATGACGGTGTAAAGCCAAAGCCTTGGAAAAAGGGACAAGGGGGCGGGGCGGTGACTCGGCGCAAGAAGGTCCTGGGTTCGGTTCCCTTTCTGTGTGGTTTGTATGTTCTGTGTGGGTTTTCTCCACAGTACAGTGTTTCCTACCTTTGCACCCACCGTGACCCTGACCAGGACATAGCGGTGGTAAAACAGACGATGAATAAATGACACGACGTTTTCTGCTATTAAAAACAACCAACACGAGCGTTTCTGTTTATCAGGTTACTGAATCATTTACTTATTCATCAGAACAGCGGACACCACGGGCATCGAACCCAACCCCTCCTGATATGGACTAAACTCAAGCTAATATACACCAAACTAAACAGAAGCTAATATATAAACTAAACTAAACAGAAGCTAATATATAATCTAAACTACAGTATAATGAAGCTAATATATAAACTACAAAGAACAAAACTATCAGGAGCTAATATAATAAAACTAAATATATAAGCTAATATAAACTGAACTATCAGAAGCTAATATATAAACTAAGTAAACAGAAGCTAATATAAAGTAAACTAAAGCTAATACTGTATGTACTACACTAAATACAGTGTAGGGCCAGTGATAGCTCAGTGGTTAAGGTACTGGACTAGTAAACAGAAGGTTGCCGGTTCAAACCCCGCCACCACCAAGTTGCCACTGTTGGCTCCCTGAGCAAGGCCCTTAACCCTCAATTGCTCATTGTGCTCCGCTCATTGTGTGTAAGTCGCTTGGGATAAAAGCGTCTGCTAAATGCTGAAAATGTAAATGTAAATGTAAAATACAAGCTAATATAAACTAAACTAGAGCTAATACTGTATATACTACACTAAATATAAGCTAATAAAAACGAAATATAAGCTAATATAAACTAAACTAGAGCTAACACTGTATATACTACACTAAATATAAGCTAATAAAAACGAAATATAAGCTAATATAAATGACATATAAGCTAATATAAATTAAACTAGAGCTAACACTGTATATACTACACTAAATACAAGCTAATATAAGCGAAATACAAGCTAATATAAACTAAACTAGAGCTAATACTGTATATACTACACTAAATATAAGCTAATAAAAACGAAATTTAAGCTAATATAAATGACATATAAGCTAATATAAATTAAACTAGAGCTAACACTGTATATACTACACTAAATACAAGCTAATAAAAACGAAATATAAGCTAATATAAACTAAACTAAAGCTAAAATAAATTAAACTAGAGCTAACACTGTATATACTACACTAAATACAAGCTAATAAAAACAAAATATAAGCTAATATAAACTAAACTAAAGCTAATATAAACTAAACTAGCGCTAACACTGTATATACTACACTAAATACAAGCTAATAAAAACGAAATATAAGCTAATATAAACTAAACTAAAACTAATATAAACTAAACTAGAGCTAACACTGTATATACTACACTAAATATAAGCTAATAAAAACGAAATATAAGCTAATATAAACTAAACTAAAGCTAATATAAACTAAACTAGAGCTAATATAGACTAAACAGAAGCTAATACTGTATATACTACACTAAATACAAGCTAATAAAAACAAAATATAAGAATATAAACTAAACTAAAGCTAATATAAATTAAACTAGAGCTAACACTGTATATACTACACTAAATATAAGCTAATATAAACTAAACTAAAGCTAATATAAACTAAACTAGAGCTAACACTGTATATACTACACTAAATACAAGCTAATATAAGCGAAATACAAGCTAATATAAACTAAACTAAAGCTAAATCATATCAATCAATATCATGTAAACCAGTAAGGAACGTTAGTCAGGGATTGTAGCCGCGGTGTTTCTCTGTTTGGAGGAACCTGACGAGGCGGAGTCGCTCTGAGGGGCTGACAGAAGCAGAGAGATGAGGAAGTGTGAGCTAGCTTTATTTTAAATGATAAAGCTTTTATATTATTTATTTTGATGGTGGGAAGTGACCGTGGTGTTCGTGTCGGCACCCTTAAACTGTCCCGTTAGCACAAAATATTGGACCTGTAGCGGCTGTATAATTTTTACTGGGACCAGTGACACCACAGCTTCAGCATTAGCCTGCTGTTAGCGACGCTAACGTTACTCGAGCGCTGCTTTCCTGCACCCCCCGGCTGGATATCGGGAATGATTTATAGCTTTTGTCTTTCGTTTCTGTTGTTGTTGAAAAGGGAAGTAGATATGCAGTGTGTGTGTGTGTGTGTGTGTGTCAGACGCATTAAACCTCACAGAACGCTAGAAAGGTCACGGCCGTCTGGTTTTGTTGTGTGTGTGTGTTGCTGTGTACGCTATAAAGATGTGTGTATCTCACAGCTAATGTTTTTCTCTCACTTTTGTTTTGATGTGCGAGCGCTAATGTCTTATAGCCGCTGAAAAAACGCTAGGAGCTAGTTGAATAAATGAAGCGTAGCGTTTCCGACATACGCGTGAGGAAAGATTCAGATCTGTACGATAAATAAACGTTTCTATATCGATATATTTATAAGACTAGAAGTTAGCAGCGCAGAGAGTCGCGCACCACTCTCCGTTATCCCCCGACCAGCCAGCAGAGGCTGCAACTAAATTTCCCCGTTTCGAGCTGATGATTTGTCGTTAGCGCTGTTAATAGAAATTTCAGGTTCGGTCAGAGAGCCGTATAGTGTATGGAGAGTTGCGCACCGCTCTCTGTTATCCCCCGACCAGCCAGCAGAGGCCGCAACTAAATTTCCCCGTTTCGAGCTGATGATTTGTCGTTAGCGCTGTTAATAGAAATTTCAGGTTCGGTCAGAGAGCCGTATAGCGTATGGAGAGTCGCGCACCGCTCTCTGTTATCCCCCGACCAGCCAGCAGAGGTCGCAACTGAATTTCACCATTTTGAGCTGATGATTTGTCGTTAGCACTGTTAATAGAAATTTCAGGTTCGGTCAGAGAGCCATATAGCGTACGGAGAGTCGCGCACCGCTCTCCGGTATTCCCCGATCAGCCAGCAGAGGCTTGGCAGGAGGCGTCCAAATCGGGTGACGTTTTAGCTCCGGAGATAAAACAGCGCTCATAGCATAATCGCTAATTTTATAATGCGCTACAGACAAACCTTCTCGAACAAAACGGTCTGTTTCGTCTCGTCTCAAACAGCTAGACGGTTTGGTTGGTGTCCTAAAATATACTCACCGTACTCACCCTTCGTTCAGCTTGGCAGGAGGTGTCCGAATCGGGCGACGTTTTTTCTTAGCGCTCATAGCATAATCGCTAATTCTGTAATACGCTAGAGACAAACGTTCTCCGAAGAAAACGGTCTGTTTCGTCTCGTCTCCAACGGCTAGACGGTTTGGTTGGTGTCGGATCCTAAAATATACTCACCGTACTCGCCCTGCGTTCGGCCGAATCGGGCGATGTTTTTGCTCCGGAGATAAAACAGCGCTCATAGCATAAATGCTAATTCTATAATACACTAGGGACAACCCGCCTCGAACAAAACAGATCAATAAACTGGCGCCAGGCTTTAAAAAGGCTCTGCCGTCCAGAGGGTTTGGAGGGTTGGAAGGTTTCCTCGCGGTCAGGTGTCCACATACTTTCGGCTATGTGGTTTCATGGTGCGCTTGTGTTATACTCTGTAAATCTTGTACATACACTGACTTCTTGTCGAAATAAAATCGTGAACCACACTGTCTTGCCGTCTCGTTATTCGTTGGATCCTAAAATATACTTACCCTGACCTCAACCTCACTCAACAGCTCTGGGATGAACCGGAACCTCGACTGATCCAATGCTGTCATCTCTTGACTGAACCAGTCGATGCTGGAACCTGCAAATTCTGCAAGCGAACCTGCCACAGTCGGTCAAAATGCACAACAAACAGCAAGTACTTGGTGCCTCCCACAGTTCCCACATATGTTCGAAAGTATGTGGACGCCAGCCCAAGATCCCGTGTGATGCGGTGTCTGAAGTGCGAAGTGACAACTCGAGCCGAGTATTATCAGCATAGGAAGGGAGGAAGAAGGCAAGTAAGGGGATGACGTTTCCGAGAGAGCGGGTGTATATGGGGGGAAATGGAGCGGACCGAGTACCAAACCCTGTGGGACTCCAGTTGAGTGGGCACAAATTCCCATAAGCACCTGTTGCTATAGCTAAAACAGACCGATATGCGACATCCAACGAGCTCACGATTGGGAGTCCTCGTAGTGCAGTGACCTGGTCGTTGTACGCGCCCCAGCACTCATTTCCTTTCTATTACTGTAGCGTACCATTTCCTGTGCGCCTTTCTCCGAACCGCTAATTCGATTCATCATGGGTCTTATTTATAGGTAAAGCTTTCACACACACACACACACACACACACACACACACAGGATTTATACTGTACATCCAGTTCGGATTATCTTTACGAGGGTGTTTTTATTTGCCCACGTCTCCGAACACACTTCCGCCAGGGTGTCACGTCACGATAAGACAGACGAGGCTCTCGGGACGGGGTATACCTCTCCCGAACCCCGGGTGGCCGGCTGCCCTTCAGATCCGATCAGGTTTGTTCGGAGGACTTTGGTCACGTTGTGCCACTAAGAAGGGGGAGTTCCTCTGCGGTTCCTGCTGACAGGGACCATCGCAGACACTTTGTGATAAAGGGCAAAGCCTCTTGGCTTCTTGGATGCGTCAACTCAAGCGTTTTAGCACCAGGATTGAGGCGCTTTATCCTGTTCTTCACAGCAGACCATCGACAGCACCTAGGAAGGTTTGAAGAATCTACGAGCAGGCTCTTCAGGTCCGTGACCTTTCATCTACGTTCCTGCAGAACTCTGGATGAACCTCGCAGCGGGAGATGATTTACGACGCTGACTTATCGGCAGTGTCTGCCGTGTGCACAGGAACACGAACACTTCCTTTTTTTGGGGGCGGCTGGTATGCGACCTGATGTAGGTGATCCAGGATGCGAACAGTGGGTGGTACCTTTGTAAGGGGTAACCAATCAGCATCAAGTTAGGTGCTTCTTTTGGGATTCGCACTCTGGGGGGAAAGAGGCAACCCGGGATCCAGAGGCAGGTAACTGGATCAGTCAAAAAAACACTAGCGAGTACTTGGAATGGTTCCTACAGTTCCCAGATATGTTCGGAAGTATGTGGACGCCTGCCCACGAGCATGTTACACCAAGCTGACCGGTTGTCTTTAATGGCTGTGTCCCAATCCACACCGTACTGTCCTGTGGCTGTTGAAAGAAGCTCAACCTCCGCCTCGTGAAAGGAAATCCAGGTCCACCCACATGGACGATCTTTCATCGCAGGATGTTCCTACAACCAATCGATCTCTTCTCACTCTTACACCCTCACTGACCTCCTGTAACCTCTTCCACCGGTCGATCCCTGCTGCCAGATCCACTCTAGTGGTTTCCGTCGCCTGAAGGAGGGAAGGCCGGTTGGGGTGTAACGTCCTTGCCGCCTCAACAGCGACTCCTGGCTGAGGGTAAAGATGATTCCGACGGCTTTTAGCTACTGCAAAAACGACCTCTGCTGGCCAACTGCGTGCATTCCCGCTCTCGCCCTGAGTGTCGAACCAGAGTGTAAAAGCGAGTTACGATGAGGTTCGGAATGAAACGCTTCCTCTTTGATGTTTGCTCTAGTTTTTTATTTACGTTTACAGCGTTTAGCATTCGCTCGTATCCAGACCGGCGTAACGCGGTGTCTGAAGTGGGAAGTGACAACTCGAGCCGAGTATTATCAGCACAGGAAGGGTAGAAGAAGCCAAGTGAGGGTATGACGTTTCCAATGGGGGGAAAATGGAGTGAACCGAGTACCAAACCCTGTGGGACTCCAGTTGAAGGAATTCACAGAGCAGGTGTAGATAACTCTGTGGCACTCGAGCCATTGCAGCTGTCTTTGAGGTATAGCTGTGGGAATTTGCGCCCACTCATTTACAAGATGGCGGCGTCTGTACGGCCGGCCGCTGATGGTCGGTCAAGAAAGTCTCAACCGATGTTCCGATGTGGAGAACGTACCAAACTCGACAGAAAGCATCCAAAGTGCTACTATGCTACCACCTAGTTAGAGAATGTAGTATTTAAACGTTCGATTTGTTTGTAGAATCGACTCCTAGTGTATCGGAGAATCGACTCATGTGAGAATCGACTCTCTGACGCAAACTAAAAATATAACAGATATTTAAAGCATGTGTACAGTTTATACATGTGTGGAGAATGTACCAAACTCGACAGAAAGCCTCCAAAGTGCTACTATGCTACCACCTAGTAAGAGAATGTAGTTTTTAACGTTCGATTTGTTTGTAGAATCGACTCCTAGTGTAACGGAGAATCGACTCATTTCAGAATCGACTCCCTGACGCCAACCGAAAATTTACCACAAATATTTGAAGTACAGTGGGGCCAAAAAGTATTTAGTCAGCCACTGATTGTGCAGGTTCTCCTACTTAGAAAGATGAGAGAGGTCTGTAATTTTCATCATAGCTACACTTCAACTATGAGAGACAAAATGAGAAAAAAAAATCCAGGAAATCACATTGTAGGATTTTTAAAGAATTTATTTGTAAATTATGGTGGAAAATAAGTATTTGGTCAATAACAAAAGTTCAGCTCAATACTTTGTAACAGAACCTTTGTTGGCAATGACAGAGGTGAAACGTTTCCTGTAAGTCTTCACCAGGTTTGCACACACTGTAGCTGGTATTTTGGCCCATTCCTCCATGCAGATCTCCTCTAGAGCAGTGGGCAACACGGACTCCACAAATTTTCTATGGGGTTGGGTCTGGAGACTGGCTAGGCCACTCCAGGACCTTGAAATGCTTTTTACGGAGCCAGTCCTTCGTCGCCCGAGCGGTGTGTTTGGGATCATTGTCATGCTGGAAGACCCGGCCACGTTCCATCTTCAATGCTCTCACTGATGGAAGGAGGTTTTGGCTTAAAATCTCATGATACATGGCCCCGTTCATTCTTCCCTTGACACGGATCAGTCGTCCTGTCCCCTTTGCAGAAAAACAGCCCCAAAGCATGATGTTTCCACCCCCATGCTTCACAGTAGGTATGGTGTTCTTGGGTTCTTCTTCTTCCTCCAAACACGACGAGTTGAGTTTTTACCAAAAAGTTCCATTTTGGTTTCATCTGACCACATGATATTCTCCCGATCCTCTTCTGGATCATCCATATGCTCTCTGGCAAACTTCAGACGGGCCTGGACATGTACTGGCTTAAGCAGGGGGACACGCCTGGCACTGCAGGATTTGAGTCCCTCTCGGCGTAGTGTGTTACTGATGGTAGCCTTTGTTACTTTGGTCCCAGCTCTCTGCAGGTCATTCATCAGGTCCCTCTGTGTAGTTCTGGGATTTTTGCTCACCGTTCTCATGATCATTTTGACCCCACGGGATGAGATCTTGACCCCAAGGGAGATTATCAATGGCCTTGTATGTCTTCCATTTTCTTACAATTGCTCCCACAGTTGATTTATTCACACCAACCTGCTTGCCTATTGTAGATTCACTCTTCCCAGCCTGGTGCAGGTCTACAATTTTCTTCCTGGTGTCCTTCGACAGCTCTTTGGTCTTGGCCATGGTTGAGTTTGGAGTCTGACTGTTTGAGGCTGTGGACAGGTGTCTTTTATACAGATATGAGGTCAAACAGGTGCCATTAATACAGGTAACGAGTGGAGGACAGAAGAGCTTCTTAAAGAAGAAGTTACAGGTCTGTGAGAGCCAGAAATCTTGCTTGTTTGTGGGTGACCAAATACTCATGTCAAAATCGACTCCCTGACGCAAACTGAAAAAATACCACAGATATTTTAAGTTTGTGTACAGTTTATACAAGTGTGGAGAACATGCCAAACTCGACAGAAAGCCTCCAAAGTGCCACTATGCTACAACCCAGTTGGAAATGCAGTTGTAAACATACCAAATAGAACAGAATCAGTGCAAAACAGTCATTTTGCCTTCTGCTATGGTGCAGATTTGATTCAGCAGGAAGTGTGTGGGTGATGCTTGATGGGAACGTGTTGAATTAAATTATTCTTTCCAGTTCATGTAGCGTAAATAGATTCAATCTGTCCTGCACTGCAGGTTTAAATAAATGTATTAAATCATAAATTAATATTTTAATAGAATAACTGTCTGAGTACGAGGGAGTGAAATGTTGCTAATAAAATCATGTCTGTCCGTCCATCAGTCTTACAAATATCAGCACCTGTTATAGTTCAGATGGAGTCAGGGAGTCGATTCTGACATGAATCGATTCCACAAACAAATTAAACATTTAAAAACTACATTTTCTAACTAGGTGGTAGCATAGTAGCACTTTGGATGCTTTCTGTTGAGTTTGGTACGTTCTCCACATGTGTATAAACTGTACACATAGTTCAAACATCTGTGGTAAATTTCCGGTTTGCGTCAGGGAGTCGATTCTAAAATGAGTCGATTTTCCGATACACTAGGAGTCGATTCCACAAACAAATCGAACGTTTAAAAACTACAATCTCTAACTAGGTGGTAGCATATGCTTTCTGTCGAGTTTGGCATGTTCTCCACACATGTATAAACAGTACACATACTCAAATATCTGTGGTAAATTTTCGGTTTGCGTAAGGGAGTCGATGCTAAAATGAGTCGATTCTCCGATACACTAGGAGTCGATTCTACAAGCAAATCAAACGTTTAAAAACTACATTCTCTAACTAGGTGGTAGCATAGTAGCACTTTGGATGCTTTCTGTCGAGTTTGGTACGTTCTCAACACGTGTATAAACTGTACACATACTTTAAATATCTGTGGTAAATTTTCGGTTTGCGTCAGGGAGTCGATTCTGAAATGAGTCGATTCTCCGATACACTAGGAGTCGATTCTAGAAACAAATCAAACGTTTAAAAACTACATTCTCTAACTAGGTGGTAGCATATGCTTTTTGTCGAGTTTGGTATGTTCTCCACACATGTATACACTGTACACATACTTTAAATATCTGTGGTAAATTTGCCCTCTTGCCCTCTTCTCGGGAGTGTAGGATGATGGGAAATGCACCTATGTACAGTAGAGAGAGAGGGAGAGAGAGATTACTTGTGTCGTCTTTATCTTATATTTAGGGCAGTTTAGGGCATCAAATCCATGTACAATATAAAGGGTCAGATATCTTCACTCTGGACAATCACTTCATCCATCTGAGGGAAAAGGGAGCGAACCAAGTATCGACCCCTGTGGGACTCCATGTAAAGAAATTCACAGAGCAGATGTAGATACCTCCATGGCACTTGGTAGCAAGTCATCCATTGCCAAGCCGACTCTCTAAACCGCTTATCCCAAGGCTACTCACAAGTCACAAGCCACAGGGTTCGGTACTTGGTTCGCTCCTTTTTCCCTCAGGTGGATTAAGTGATTGTCCAGAGACAAGATCTCTAAACCTTTATACTGTACATGGATTTGATGCCCTAAACTGCCCCTAGGTGTGTCCAGTGCTGTGGGAATTTGTGCCCGTTAATTCGAAAAATGAGAGCATTCGTATGACCGGGCACTGACAGTCGACTGATGTCTCCCCAGCACAACACTCTCCTCTAAGAGATGAATAAAGATTGAAAGATTGAATTCTAAAAATGGCCCTTTTAAAATTATCATGTCGGTACGCGGCGCGCTGCTAGGTGATTGTTGGAGCCGCAATTTTCCCCTCTTAAGATCCCGCTGTTCTGAAAGCAAAAAGCAATAAAAGCAGGAAAAACGAAAGAACATGAGGACGAAGGAAGTGAGCGGGGAGGTCGACGTCTGGCACAGCGGACGAGAATAACAAGAATAACAGCGCAGGCGGTGAAGATGACGAGCGCTAATAAATTTTAAAATCGCGATAAAGAAAGGAGAGTAATATCCGTGTCTGTCATCCGCTCAGTACCGCTGGAGTAATAAAAAAAATGTGTTCTTGGGAAATATCGTCTCCCCCGGGGCTGGCGGCTTTGTTTGGAAGAAAAAGCACAAGCATCATTTAAAGAGGCGATGAGGCAATTGAGGCAATTGAGGCGATGTTCTTTTTCTATTCATCCGTTCCTCGTCTCGCAGGGTCACGGGGGGTCTGGGTCTCAACCTTTTGGTTGATAACTCAAAGCTCTACACACTAGGCCGCCACTGTCCCATGCAGAAGTGAGTCGATCGGTCCAAAAAACTACTAAATTCAGGTGTTCCGCCATCTACCGTCCATAAAATTATAGAAAGATTCAGGAGGAAATCCAGAGAAATCATAGTCCGCAATCCTTAGACTTGCGGCATCGCATGAGAGACGTCCGAATCAACTCTAAGCAGAACGTTGTCGAGTTCTCTGGGCCTGAACTCGTCTCAGATGGACCAACAGCCAGTGGAAACGTGCGCTGTGGAGTCTGTGTTTCAGCTCGGCTTTGGAGAAGATGGACGTTGAGGTCTTGATGTTGAGGTAATCGAGTACAAAAGGAGGATCCACCAAACATAAGATGCTCAGCACTTTGTGAGGAACCTTGAGAACCTTGAGGGACCAGTCCAAAAAACACATAAATTAAGGTCTCCCTCCATCTACCGTTCATAATATTATAGAAAGATTCAGGAGGAAATCCAGAGAAATCGTAGTGAAATCGGGCGGCTAGACATCAATTCTATGTGGAACGTTGTCGAGTTCTCTGGGCCTGAACTCATCTCAGATTGACCAACAGCCTATGGAAATGTGCACCGTGGGGACGGACTGTTATCAGTAAAGGGTGCATCAGTGCCCACAGCAGGGGTGACTTGCGTAAGTGTGGAGGTACCATGGTTGATGATGATGAGGCGTATATTGGGATCTTGGAGAGACACGTGCTGCCATCAAGGCGACGTCACCAGGCAAAGTGTGGCTTTGTAGACACAGAGTACGTGTGCTGGACTGGCCTGCCTGCTGTCCAGATCTGTCTCCTGTTGCGGCGACCAGGGACTGTTGACCAGCTGAAGTCTTGTATCTTGATGGAATCGGCGACAATCCCACCTGCAAGTCTGCAACCGGAAGGAATAGTGGTGTAGCACCGTGACAAACCCCCGTCCCAACTTTTTGAGAGGGTTTCAGGCAGCGAAAGTAAAATATGAAGCACCTTGATGTT
Organism: Trichomycterus rosablanca; assembly: GCF_030014385.1. Classification (NCBI taxonomy): domain Eukaryota; kingdom Metazoa; phylum Chordata; class Actinopteri; order Siluriformes; family Trichomycteridae; genus Trichomycterus; species Trichomycterus rosablanca. The sequence goes on from NC_086002.1 coordinate 32,016,842, forward strand.
GATTGCGTCAGGTCTTCGCTCCTCGTCTTGTGGAAAACCTTCGCAGAAGAGCTCACGGTAAAGTGTCCACATGTTCTTGGCCAGAGGTCTGCGAGGCCTGGTCCTGGCCAGGAGTCTTTGAGCGGACTCGTCTGAAGGTCACGGTAGCACGGTTTGGAACAAGGCTCAAAAAGGGTGGAACGAGAGCTCAAAAACAGCTGGAAAAGTCTAAAAAGTCACCGAAGACGCCAAGAACTCTTACGAGGAAAAGAAGGAATGCTTCGTACGGGATTCTCTTCAAATCGGAAACACGTTTGTGTCTTGAAGTTTCGCTCGGGTGCCAACAACACTCACGACACTCGATGTTCCTCGCAAATTCTCCCAAAAAACGGCGCCTCCGAATTCCTTTCTCGCTGGCAACGAGTCTGGGTTAGAGGTCAAGAGCTTTTCCGCTTCGTCTTCTTCTGGGATTGACAGAGCGCTGAGCCTCACAGACTTATGTAACTGGTCGATTCATTTCGTACCGCCGTGTCTCCCCTTTGACCCCGCGGAGCAGCTCGGTGGGAACATGTGTAGCTTGGTTTCTCATCGCGGCTTGGGGTTCGTGCCCAAGCGGCTCGTTTGTGGCCCCCTGTATTGGCTGTTTTTATGGTAACCAGAGTCTTCGGTTGTTTGGGGATGTGAACGACAGTGGGAGGGTGGCGGATAAAGATAGATGCCCTCAGAGCCTGTGTCACATGGTCTCGTGTGTACGGAGCCAATCCCAGTTGAGGGATGAACCTGAGATACCCAGACACCAGGCCAGCTAACCAGCTATGGACTTGGATCTCCTGTGCAGCTACAACAGCCTCAGCTCTCTGGTAGACCTTTTCACAAGACTGTGGAGGGTGTGTCCTTTGGGTAGGTTCTGGGATTGTCTGAGGTCAGGGCCACACCCGTGCTGGTCCATTTTGAGAGCTTTCTTTAAACTGTCACCCCAAAGTTTTACCTCCCTTTGGCGTCCAAGGAGGGTGTATATTCGCCTAACACACTCCCTCTGACGTGTGCACAGTCCCACGTACGAAGAGCCACGCCCCAATCTCTGCGCTCCTTCACTTTCTGTACTCCATCCTGGGTCCATCTGGGTATCTTTGTGCCTTGAGTTGTGGCGCCAGAACCAAAACGCCTCATCACTGGACACTGCCTGAAAGTTCTCTATAAGAGTCAAGTTCAAGTTCCTCAAGACGTTCCTCAAAACGAACACTCTGAAGGTTGCAGATTCAAGCCCCACCACCTCCAAGTTGCCACAGTTGGGCTCCCAATCAAGACCCTTCCAGTAAATCAGTGTCAGATGAACCTTCCCAGCATGAACCTCTTTGGGATGAATGTCCATGAACGTCCTTCTGGGATGCTGGGCTTGGTCAGAAGGTCTTAGTTGGCGATGCTGCAGATTCCGGCCTTATTATCTGTTCTTATTAGCGAGCCCCAAAGGCGGCATGATGGATCTATTATGGAACCACGCTGGGCCCCCGCTTGTCCTAGGGTTCCCTGTCTTTCCTCCTTATGGATGGCAGGAGCAGTTCTCAGTTCTGCACCGTCCCTGTTCTGTCACGTTGTCCGTTGCGGGCTGCGGACGTTCTTCTGTCTTTGTTTCCGTCAGTTTGGCCAGCGTAGCTTTTTAGCCGCGGTGTTGTTCTACCTCGGAGGAGCGTCCTGCACTCGGGTTCATTTCTGATCCACCTTAAGCCGCCTGTAACAGACGTACTCAGGAGTCTCCGCCCGACTCCCGTCTCACTGACGATGACACACAACCTCGTCTCAGACGTCCCGTCGTAAATCTGAGCGCCGTTCCAGACCGACGATCGATAATCAGACTCAGAGCGCTCGTGCTTGGTCCCTCGGCTCACGGCGGCGTCCCCAGATCCCACGTTGTATTTCATCTGCTCGTCTCGGTGCTGTTTTTGTACAATTTTCCCATCATCCTTCACGTCACGAGGCGCGAGTGGCTTCCTCTATCACATCTGATCCAGACCGTGTCGAGATGGAGGAGTTAATGAGCCGTGCCGCCTGAGATGCCGTGCAGAGGTCGCGAGGAGCGCTGGATACCGGTCGGACCTGACAGGAGACGGAGCTGACATGTCGTCGGACCAAAAGGAATCATTCAGAGACAACGAGTGTGTGTGTGTTTGTGTGTGTGTGTGAGGGTTAGATAAAAATGTGTAACCCCTGTCGTTGATGCGAAGCACCTGCCCTACTGATTCTGCAGCGCCTTTAGCTTAGCGATGAGGAGAAGCATGAGTGGCTAGTAAGACAGCGCTGGCTCAACCCCATATTTGGCAGGTTGACCCTGTTGGACCCTTGAGCAAGACCCTTGACCCTCAATTGCTTGGGCACACTTAAGGTATATGGTTAACCCAATTAAGGTATATGGTTACAATTGTAAGTAGCTTTGGATAACTCTAACCCAACCCTAACTCTAACTCAACCCTAACTTTAACCATAACTCTAACCCAACCCTAACCTAACTCAACCCTAACTTTAACCATAACTCTAACCCAACCCTAACCTAACTCAACCCTAACTTTAACCATAACTCTAACCCAACCCTAACCTAACGCAACCCTAACTCTAACCCAAGCCTAACTATAACCTTAACTCTAACCCAACCCTAACTTTAACCTTAACTTTAACCTTAACTCTAACCCAACCCTAACCTAACTCAACCCTAACTCTACCCAACCCTTACTCTAACCCAACCCTGACTCTAACCCAACCCTAACTCTAACCATAACTCTAACCCAACCCTAACTCTAACTCAACCCTAACTTTAACCATAACTCTAACCCAACCCTAACCTAACTCAACCCTAACTTTAACCATAACTCTAACCCAACCCTAACCTAACGCAACCCTAACTCTAACCCAAGCCTAACTATAACCTTAACTCTAACCCAACCCTAACTTTAACCTTAACTTCAACCTTAACTCTAACCCAACCCTAACCTAACTCAACCCTAACTCTAACTCAAGCCTAACTCTAACCCAACCCTAACTCTACCCAACCCTTACTCTAACCCAACCCTGACTCTAACCCAACCCTAACTCTAACCTTAACTCTAACCCAACCCTAACCTAACTCAACCCTAACTCTAACTCAAGCCTAACTCTAACCTTAACTCTAACCCAACCCTAACCTAACTCAACCCTAACTCTAACTCAAGCCTAACTCTAACGTTAACTCTATCCTAACTCTACCCAACCCTGACTCTAACCCAACTCTGACTCTAACCCAACCCTGACTCTAACCCAAGCCTAACCCAACCCTAACTTTAACTTTAACCTTAACTCTAACCCAACCCTAACTCTAACCCTTACCCAACCCTAACTTAAACCCAACCCTAATTCTAACCCTAACTCAACCCTAAACTTAACCCAACCCTAACCCTAACTCTACCCCAACCCTAATTCTAACTCCAACCCAACCCTAACTTTAACCCAACCCTAACTCTACCCCAACCCTAGCTCTAACCTAACTCAACCCTAACCCAACCCTAAACTTAACCCAAACCTAACTCGAACCCAATCCTAACCCTACTGAACCGACAAGTCACCAAAATCCGTCCCTGCTCGAGCTGAACCGTAGGTAACGGAAACTTTTCACTCAGGTATAACGTAGAGGAAGCACGTGTCAGCCCTGACTTCACCAGACAGCTGGTAGACGTCGAGCGACTGGAGAAACTCAGTTAACAGGTGGGAATGGGCTTTGACTACATTTTAAAAAAGAAATGAGAGAGCGGAGAAAACCCATCCGACCCCCCCGCTCTCAGAGGCATGGCCGACTGCTTCCGCTGGATGGCCTCCTGGTAGTTAGCGATGTCTCTGCCACCGTGAATCGCTGCTCTTCGTTTTCGGTTCCTAGATGGAACAGACGCTCTGTAGATACTAGCCGGTGAATAAGCCTAAGGACATAAGGACAATTTGGAACCGAACATTTCGGAACAACAAGTAAGGACACGAACACGTCCAAGAATAATAATGCAATCTTGATTTGATCTCGACTTGACAGAAATGTGAAAATGAGATGGACGTCACCAACAGCAGGGGGTCAGAAACACCCGGGCGGACGTGCCGCGTCTTCGTTCTGGACCATCTAATGATCCGTCTGCGCTCGGAGCGGGACGGATGGATGCATCGATGTTTGGAAATCAACCTCATGTGGGCGAAACCACAAAAAAACAATGAAGGATGAAGAGTGACAGGAAAAGAGAACGCAGGAAACAGAAGGGGAAGAGGAAGCGCCCTTGACATGCGGTGAGGGTGCGTTCCGGGGATCCTAAACACCTCGGCCTCGTTTCCACTCGGTCAGTGGAAACTTGGTCCTCGCTGGATCATCCAGGAGATTAACCCTCTGACCACTTGTAGATGCTACAGGATGCCGACTGTGATGGCTGGAAGCCTAGATCGACCCGTCGTACCCCAAAACGTTTCGTGGCTATTTAATAAGACCCCGGAGACCGGCGTGAACAGTCCTCCAAGGTCTTCGTTTGGATATTGGGTAACGAGGAGATGTGGTGAACTCACCTACCCCACCTCGTACACCAGAATGATGAAGAGCCTGTTGACAGGAGTGCAATACGGGAGGACTGTCCATCAGATCGATGATGAAAGCCCAGATCAGATACGGCGGGAATGCAGAGCGACGGGTTACGGAGGAATTTCTCACCCTAAAGCAGCTTAAACATCTGCTCAGAGGCCAAAAGTATGTGGACGCCTCTCTTGTGCAGAGGGGGTAGAGCTTTGGCGTGACCATTGGAAGGTTGTGGGTTGGAATCGAGGCTGTGCCATGTTGGACCCTTGAGCAAGGCTTGTTACCCTTAGGCCCCAGGGAAAGGAAATGATATGCCTCTGGGTTACAGTTTAGGGAAGGCCCTTTCCTATGAGCAAAGCAGGCTCTATAAAGACATGAAGGCACCACACAGAGCCCTGACCAGGCACCCAGGTCTCCAAAAAAAGCAAAAATAGGGGCGCTAAGCCCAAACCTAAAGGTGCAGTTTACCCTACCTGATGAAAGCAATGTATCTTCGTTCATGTGTGAAAATACAAAATTAAAACAAGAACTGGATCAGAGGGTTGTTCAAGCACCAGCGCATTCACAATGGGGAATTAGAAATGATTAGATTGGGGGATTAAGGTAGAAAAATCTAGAAAAAATGATTAACCGTAACCAACCCAACCCTAGACCTAAACTCTAACCCTAATCCTAACACAGCCCTAACTCTAACCCAACCCAGTCCAACTCTAACCCTAACCCAACCCTAACCCTAACTCTAAACCCTAGCTTTAACTCTAACCCAACCCTAACCCCAATTCTAACCCTAACCCTAACCCTAACTTTAACTCTAACCCAACCCTAACCCCAACCCTAACTCTATCCCTAATTTTAACTCTAACTCAACCCTAACCCCAACCCTAACTTTAACTCTAACCCAACCCCAACCCCAACCCAACCCCAACCCCAACCCTATTTCTAACCCAACCCCAACCTAACTCTAACTCTAACTCTAACCCTAACCCAACCAACCAACCCTAAACAGGTCTCCAAAAAAAAAGCAAAAATAGGGGCGCTAAGCCCAAACCGCCGATTGCCGCAGCACTTAAAGGTGCAATTTACCCTACTTGATGAAAGCAATGTATCTTCATTCATGTGTGAAAATACAAAATTAAAACAAAAATTAGATCAGAGGGTTGTTCGAGCACCAGCGCATTCACAATCGGGAATTGGAAATGATTAGATTGGGGGATTAAGGTGGAAAAATCTAGAAAAAATGATTAAGGTTTCTGGTGGACTCATTTTCTCTGGACGTGTGGATGTATATTTTGGAAGTGATTCACAAAGCTTAGGGTCCGAGGTTCTGGGAATCCACCGAACCACAGCGAGAGTCAGTATATCCGAACGATAGAAACTTAGAACCGTGACGAACCTACCAAGACTCCTTTAATCAAAAATAAAGTAAAGTGAGTGAATAAAGTCTTATTCACGGTAGGTAGCACAGTCGCCTCAGAGCAAGTAGGTAGACCGATCTGGGTCCTTTCTGTGTGAAGTTTGCATGTTCTCCCCCGTATTTGTGTGGGTTTCCTCTCACACATGCAGTCAGGCTAACTGAAAATGACTGAAAATTGCATTTCGATGCTATTTAGGCTACAAATGCGCCTTATACAAGTGTTTTACCACACGTGTGTGTGCTAATATACATTTTAGCAAACGTTAATCAAGGTCACGGTGGGTACAGAGCCCGTTTTCAAACCTCAACACGATGTAAACACGTATCTTAGCCTAATAAGCTAAGCTAAGTGTAGCATTAATTTCACACGTATTTCTTTCTTCATTAATTCGTTTATTTATTCATTTATTCACTCTTTTATCTAAAGAAATGTAGAAAAGCAGTGCTTAGAATAATATTGGTGGGTGTAGAATGTCATGTGGGCAAAGGGAGAACATGCTAAAGCAAACACAAGCAATAAACAAGCTGTGGTAAACCGCAGCGCTGTTATACAGTATACTGTAGATATAAGAGTAAACGCGTGCTTGTGCTGCCACCTAGCGGATGTAACAAGAACTGAGAGATTGTAATTACTGTATTTCTTTTGCATTTGGGATCCTGGTCAGGGTCGAGGTTCACCTGGAGTCTACACAAACACACTTTATACATCCTCACACGTTTATTAAAGTACTCAGAAAATGTCAACACAGCACACAAACTGAATATAGCAGGATTATAAACGTGTGTTTTTTTTATATGTGTATGTGTGTGTGTGTGTTCATCAGTACCCGGACAGGCTCTCCTGACCAGGGTAGTGTGTGCGCTGCTTCATGCACTTGTGGCGGTCGATGAGAAGTGAGTGTGTTTTACACTCGATGTTCCTCTCCAGCAGCGTCCTGCTCTCCTCCAGCCGGACCAGGGACGCTCGAGCTTCATCCAGCTGTTCCTGCAGAGCCCCGACACAGCTGGAGAGCTGATCCGCCTCGTCCAGGAGACTGTACACACACACACACACGTATATATATAATATATATATACACATACACAGTATATACACACACATACACACACATACACAGTATATACACACACATATACACTATATACACACATACACAGTATATACACACATGTACAGTATACACACACACACACGTATATATATAATATATATACACACATACACACACGTACAGTATATACACACATACACAGTATATACACACATTCACACACATATACAGTATATACAGTACACACACATACAGTATATACACTATATACACACACACACACACACACACACACATATACACTATATACACACATACACAGTATATACACACACATACACACACATACAGTATATACACACATACACAGTATATACACACATTCACACACATATACAGTATATACACACACATATATACACTATATACACACATACACAGTATATACACACACATACACACACATACAGTATATACACACATACACAGTATATACACACACATACACACACATATACAGTATATACACACACATATATATGGTATATACACACACATATATATACGGTATATATACACACACACATATACGGTATATATATATATATATACACACACATATACTGTATATACGGTATATATACACAAACACAAAGTATATACACACACACACACATATATACGGTATATATACACACACACATACTGTATATATATACGGTATATATACACACACACATATATACAGTATATATATATATATATATACTATACACACACATATACTGTATATACGGTATATATACACAAACACATATATAAAGTATATATACACACACACACACACACACACATATACGGTATATACACCCACACACACACACACACACACACATATATACGGTGTATATATACACACATATACAGTATATACGGTATATACATATATACACACAGACGGAAATCTACTGACTGGTCCTTACACAGCGTTGAAGACCCCGCCCACTTTTTTTGTCTGGTCTTTTCACACCCAGCAGACCAGTGATCGATCATGCCCGCTAGGGGTGCCCAGCCGCCCGGTATCAGAGCTGAGATTGGAACTCGGAGAGATTTGTGTGTGTGTGTGTGTGTGTGTGTGTGTGTGTGTGTGTACCTGATCTGGACCGGGTCCCTGCACAGCTCCATGTTGGGTCTCTGGTCTCGCTGGTGCAGCCTGGACTGAACCACTCGCAGCGGAGCTTCTTTATCATGAACCGACTGCTGCAGGGCGGCGACGTTCCTCTCCTGTACACTGATCTGTTCCAGCACCTACACACACACACACACACACACACATATATATTAAACATATATCAACACGTTTTTCTGATGAGTGTGTGTCTGTGTGTGTGTGTGTGTGTGTTTGATATGTTTGATGAGGGTGTGTGTGAGGAGTGTGTGAGTGTGTGTGTGTGTGTTTGTGTGTTTCTGATGAGTGTGTGTGTGAGTGTGTGTGTGTGTGTGTGTTTGATATGTTTGATGAGGGTGTGTGTGGTGAGTGTGTGTGTGTGTGTTTGTGTGTTTCTGATGAGTGTGTGTGTGAGTGTGTGTGTGTGTGTGTGTGTGTGTGTGTTTGATATGTTTGATGAGGGTGTGTGTGAGGAGTGTGTGAGTGTGTGTTTGTGTGTTTCTGATGAGTGTGTGTGAGAGTGTGTGTGTGTGTGTGTGTGTTTGATATGTTTGATGAGGGTGTGTGTGAGGAGTGTGTGAGTGTGTGTTTGTGTGTTTCTGATGAGTGTGTGTGTGTGAGTGTGTGTGTGTGTGTGTTTGATATGTTTGATGAGGGTGTGTGTGAGGAGTGTGTGAGTGTGTGTTTGTGTGTTTCTGATGAGTGTGTGTGTGAGTGTGTGTGTGTGTGTGTTTGATATGTTTGATGAGGGTGTGTGTGAGTGTGTGAGTGTGTGTGTGTGTGTGTTTGTGTGTTTCTGATGAGTGTGTGTGTGTGTGTGAGTGTGTGTGTGTGTGTGTGTTTGATATGTTTGATGAGGGTGTGTGTGAGTGTGTGAGTGTGTGTGTGTGTGTTTGTGTGTTTCTGATGAGTGTGTGTGTGTGTGTGTGTGTTACCTGTGTGAGCTGTAGTTCCAGTTCTCTCTTGCCGTGCTGGATGTGTGTGTGTGTGTGTTTGATATGTTTGATGAGGGTGTGTGTGAGTGTGTGTGTGTGTGTGTTTGTGTGTTTCTGATGAGTGTGTGTGTGTGAGGGTGTGTGTGTGTGTTTGATATGTTTGATGAGGGTGTGTGTGAGTGTGTGAGTGTGTGTGTGTGTGTGTTTGTGTGTTTCTGATGAGTGTGTGTGTGTGTGTGTGTTACCTGTGTGAGCTGTAGTTCCAGTTCTCTCTTGCCGTGCTGGATGTGTGTGTGTGTGTTTGATATGTTTGATGAGGGGGTGTGTGAGTGTGTGTGTGTGTGTTTGTGTGTTTCTGATGAGTGTGTGTGTGTGTGTGTGAGTGTGTGTGTGTGTTTGTGTGTTTCTGATGAGTGTGTGTGTGTGAGTGTGTGTGTGTGAGTGTGTGTGTGTTTGATATGTTTGATGAGGGTGTGTGTGAGTGTGTGTGTGTGTGTGTGTGTGTTTGTGTGTTTCTGATGAGTGTGTGTGTGTGTGTGTTTGATATGTTTGATGAGGGTGTGTGTGAGTGTGTGAGTGTGTGTGTGTGTGTTTGTGTGTTTCTGATGAGTGTGTGTGTGTGTGTGTGTTACCTGTGTGAGCTGTAGTTCCAGTTCTCTCTTGCCGTGCTGGATGTGTGTGTGTGTGTTTGATATGTTTGATGAGGGTGTGTGTGAGTGTGTGAGTGTGTGTGTGTGTGTGTTTCTGATGAGTGTGTGTGTGTGTGTGTGTGCATATACAGTATATGTGTGTGTTTTATGTGTGTGTGTGTGTGTTTCTGATGAGTGTGTGTGTGTGTGTTACCTGTGTGAGCTGTAGTTCCAGTTCTCTCTTGGTGTGCTGGACCCCGTGGCAGCGCTGTATAAACGCCTCGTCCACGCTGTTGCTCTGTGCCCGTAGGTCCTCGGCGGTCTCCCTCAGGACCCGCTCACACAGCCGGAAAAGCGCCGCGCTGGCGTCCTCCTCACGCTCGGCCCGGGACAGGTTACCCCGGGTGTGGCTCGCCCACCCGTCCGGGTCACAGCTCCTGCACACACAGAGAGCGTATGGGAATTTGTGCCGGTTTAGCCTCCACACAAGGGTACAGCCAACGGAGAGCCGTATCAGGTACGGAGAGTCAGGCGCACACACACTTAAACACACGCACACACACACTTAAAAAATGCATACACTTAAAAACACACACACACACACAAATATCAGAAACACACATACACACATCAGAAACACACACATATCTCAGAAACACACACACACACACATCAGAAACACACACATATCTCAGAAACACACACACACACACATCAGAAACACACACATATCTCAGAAACACACACACACATCAGAAACACACACATATCTCAGAAACACACACACACACACATCAGAAACACACACATATCTCAGAAACACACACACACACATCAGAAACACACACATATCTCAGAAACACACACATCAGAAACACACACACACACACATCAGAAACACACACACACACACACATCAGAAACACACACACACACTCATAAAACACACACATATACAGTGTATCACAAAAGTGAGTACACCCCTCACATTTCTGCAAATATTTTATTATATCTTTTCATGGGACAACATTATAGAAATAAAACTTAGATATAACTTAGAGTAGTAAGTGTACAACTTGTATAGCAGTGTAGATTTACTGTCTTCTGAAAATAACTCAACACACAGCCATTAATGTCTAAATAGCTGCAACATAAGTGAGTACACCCCACAGTGAACATGTCCAAATTGTGCCCAAAGTGTCAATATTTTGTGTGACCACCATTATTATCCAGCACTGCCTTAACCCTCCTGGGCATGGAATTCACCAGAGCTGCACAGGTTGCTACTGGAATCCTCTTCCACTCCTCCATGATGACATCACGGAGCTGGTGGATGTTAGACACCTTGAACTCCTCCACCTTCCACTTGAGGATGCGCCACAGGTGCTCAATTGGGTTTAGTCCATCACCTTTACCTTCAGCTTCCTCAGCAAGGCAGTTGTCATCTTGGAGGTTGTGTTTGGGGTCGTTATCCTGTTGGAAAACTGCCATGAGGCCCAGTTTTCGAAGGGAGGGGATCATGCTCTGTTTCAGAATGTCACAGTACATGTTGGAATTCATGTTTCCCTCAATGAACCGCAGCTCCCCAGTGCCAGCAACACTCATGCAGCCCAAGACCATGATGCTACCACCACCATGCTTGACTGTAGGCAAGATACAGTTGTCTTGGTACTTCTCACCAGGGCGCCGCCACACATGCTGGACACCATCTGAGCCAAACAAGTTTATCTTGGTCTCGTCAGACCACAGGGCATTCCAGTAATCCATGTTCTTGGACTGCTTGTCTTCAGCAAACTGTTTGCTGGCTTTCTTGTGCGTCAGCTTCCTTCTGGGATGACGACCATGCAGACCGAGTTGATGCAGTGTACGGCGTATGGTCTGAGCACTGACAGGCTGACCTCCCACGTCTTCAACCTCTGCAGCAATGCTGGCAGCACTCATGTGTCTATTTTTTAAAGCCAACCTCTGGATATGACGCCGAACACGTGGACTCAACTTCTTCGGTCGACCCTGGCGAAGCCTGTTCCGAGTGGAACCTGTCCTGGAAAACCGCTGTATGACCTTGGCCACCATGCTGTAGCTCAGTTTCAGGGTGTTAGCAATCTTCTTATAGCCCAGGCCATCTTTGTGGAGAGCACCAATTCTATTTCTCACATCCTCAGAGAGTTCTTTGCCATGAGGTGCCATGTTGAATATCCAGTGGCCAGTATGAGAGAATTGAACCCAAAACACCAAATTTAACAGCCCTGCTCCCCATTTACACCTGGGACCTTGACACATGACACCAGGGAGGGACAACGACACATTTGGGCACAATTTGGACATGTTCACTGTGGGGTGTACTCACTTATGTTGCCAGCTATTTAGACATTAATGGCTGTGTGTTGAGTTATTTTCAGAAGACAGTAAATCTACACTGCTATACAAGCTGTACACTGACTACTCTAAGTTATATCCAAGTTTCATGTCTATAGTGTTGTCCCATGAAAAGATATAATGAAATATTTGCAGAAATGTGAGGGGTGTACTCACTTTTGTGATACACTGTATATGCACACACACACACACACATCAGAAACACACACACGCACTCATAAAAACACACACACACACATATATCAGAAACACACACTTAAAAACACACACACACTCGTAAACACACACACACACACTCATAAACACACACACACACATATATCAGAAACACACACTTAAAAACACACACACACTCGTAAACACACACACACACTCATAAACACACACACACACACACATATCAGAAACACACACTTAAACACACACACACACACACACACTCATACAACACACACACACACACATATATATCAAAAACACACACTTTAAAACACACACACTCATACAACACACACACACACTCATAAACCACACACACACATCAGAAACACACACACACAAACAAACAAAATTACACACACACACAAACACACAATCAAAATGACACACACACATATCAAACACACAATCAAAATGACACACAAACACACAAACAAAATTACACACACACACAAACACACAATCAAAATCACACACGCACATCAGAAACACACACACGTCAAATACACACATCACAAACACACACATATCACACACACAATCAAAATCACACACACATAAATCAGAAACACACACACACACAATCAAAATCACAGACTTCTCTGTGCCCATAGAAACCCCTGATTGAGCTTTTTTAATATTGTTTGTCCATATGATCAGGTGCTGATTTTGGAGCTTGCTCGACTGTGGACACTGAGACTCACTGTTGTTGTGCCGTAGCCGAGGCAGCGTGATGCCGCGTGTCCGTGCTGGTGTTGCGGTAGCGTCCGCACCGATCGTCCAGACCGTAGGCCTCGTGCTTGTCGGACCAGTCCAGTTCCAGAACCTGCTGAGCCTCCCGGTTCAACCTGTACACACGGGGAGTAGTATACGCTGTTGGGTCAAAAGTATGTGGACACTCCTGTTTTCGCCCACACTCATCAGTGCCTGTTACTGAACACCTTCGGGATGAGCCGGGCCTTCTGATCCAACTGCCCAAAGTCTAACTGGGCACAAATTCCCATATATAAGTGTTACCTGATTTGTTGGACGGTCTGATCCAGAGTTTCCTTCAGCAGAGCCTGGACGTTCCTGATCAGGTCCAGTTCCTGTGGTGAATAATTGATGGATACATCAATAATAATATAATATAATATAATATAATATAATATAATATACTATACTATAATATAATATAATATAATATAATATAATATAATATAATATAATATAATATAATATAATATAATATAATATAATATTAATAATATTAATAATAATAATATAATAATATAATATAATGTAATATAATATAATATAATATAATATAATATAATATAATATAATATAATATAATATAATATAATAATATAATAGCAATAATAATAATAATAATAATATAATTAATATAATATAATATAATATAATATAATTAATATAATATAATATAATATAATATAATATAATATCATATAATTAATATAATATAATATAATATAATATAATATAATATTAATAATAATAATATAATAATATAATATAATATAATATAATATAATATAATATAATATAATACTGTATAATATAATATAATATAATATAATATAATATAATATAATATAATATAATATAATATAATAAAATAAAATAATATAATAACAATAATAATAATAATAATAATATAATAATATAATAATAATAATAATAATATAATAATAATATTAATAATAATAATAATAATAACAATAATAATAATAATAATAATAAAATGATAATGACAACAATAATAATTAAAATAATAACAATAATAATAATAATAATAATTAAAATAATAATATTAATATTATTAATAATAATACAATGATAATTGATTAATTGAATAATTGATATATATTACGCCGATATTGAGGTATCACCTTACACCAATCAAATTCGGCCATAAAGCCAGACTCAGGTATGACTGGAGGAGAACTGGGATTGGTCCAAGATCATTAGGTTCAACTGGAACAGCAACTGATCCATTCAAAGGCTGATCAATTAGACACAAATTCCCACAGACATACAGTACATCACATAGCGTTTGCTTTTTGAACTAGGTGTCCAAATACTTTTGGCTGTGAGTTTTACCTTGACCAGTTCCTCCTCCACTCGATCCTGAACCAGATCGGGACCGAACCGTCTCTCCCTGCAGCTCAGATTATCGGTGCTGATCATGAACGGGACCTCCGTAGCGTTCAGCGCCTTCTCCAGCCGCCGCTTGGCCGCACACAGCAGCTCGGTCTCGGCGTGCAGCCGCGCCAGGTGCCGCTCCAGCTCAGACTTCTGGGAGTGGATGTCCACCAGGCGCTCCCCCAGCAGCCGGGTTCCGTGGCTCTGCTGGCGGGACATGGTGGCCTCGGTCTCGGCCCGGAGCGCGGTGGAGTCGCGGTGGATGCGCTGGGCGGCGGTTCGGTCGGACGCGGTTCGGGTCAGCACGGACTGGTTGTTATGGAACCAGTCCGCGGGGGTGTATTTAGCAGATCGGTAACCGGCCGTACCGACGCCGGTGATACTTCCCGAGTAACGGGTCTGGGTCCCGGTTCCGTCATCGTGCTGGAGCGGAGAAACGAGCTGAGAGGACATGGAGAGAGCGGGGGATTAGATCTCATGTACTGTCGGTAGATCAGATCATCAGACTCTTGGTGCACATGGTAACTGTGTTTGTGTTGATCTGGTTACCTCGAAACGCCTCGTATCCAGGAACAGAACGCAGGGTCACATTACATCCTCATCATCCTCATCACCCCTGTACCTCAGAAACAAAACAACAACAACAACAACAATGATAATAATAATAACAGTAATAATAATAAAAAATATATAATAACAACAACAACAACAACAACAACAACAACAATAATATTAATAACAATAATAATAATAATAATATTAATAATAATAATAACAACAACAGTAATAATAATAATAATATTAATAATAATAATAACAGTAATAATAATAATAATAAAAATAACAGTAATAATAATACTAATAATACTACTACTAATAATAATATTAGTATTAATAAGAATGTAATAATAATAATAATAAAAATAACAGTAATAATAATAATAATAATACTACTACTAATAATAATATTATTATTAATAAGAATGTAATAATAATAATAACCACATTTCATCATCATCATCACCCCATAAACAAAATATAATAATATTAATAATCATCATCATCACATTTATCATCATCCTCACCCCTGTACCTCAGAAACAAAACAATAATAATAATAATAATAATAATAATAATAATAATAATGATCACATTTCATCCTCATCATCACCTTGATAAACAAAATATAATAATAAAATAATAATAATAATAATAATAATAATAATAATAAAACATAGTAAATATAGTAAAACAAATAACAAAATATAGTAATTATAGTAAAAATTAAAATAATCATAAATAAAATAATAGTAATAAAAGTAATAATATTAATATTATTAATAATAATAAAAATAATGATAATATTTAAAAATAATAATAATAATAATAATAATACAAAAGGATAATAACAATATAATTATTAAAATAATAATAATTAAAATAATAATAATAATAATAATAATAATAGTAATAATAATTAAAATAATGAAGCAAAACATAAAATATAATAATAATAATAATAATAATAATAATAATAATAACAATAATAGGGAGGCACAGTGGCTCGGTGGGTAGCACTGTCGCCTCACAGCAAGAAGGTCCTGAGTTCAATCCCCGGCGGTCCAGAGTTTGCATGTTCTCCCCGTGTCTGCGTGGGTTTCCTCCGGGTGCTCCGGTTTCCTCCCACAGTACAAAGACGTGCGAGTGAGGTGAACTGGAGAAATGAAATCGTCCATGACTGAGTTACTGATGGATCTTGTGTATAACGAGTAACTAACCAAAGTGTAAAACATGACGTTAAATCCTAATAAATAAATAATAATGATATAAAACTAACAACAACAACATGTTCCAGCATGACTGTCCTGCACAGAGCCCTGACCTCAGCCCCACTCAACAGCTGGGACGAACCGGAACATCAACTGATACTTCAACGTAAGGATCCTTCTCATGAGTCAGGTCTCCAAATACTTCTGGGCCTATAGAGTGATAACTGTGATTGTTTGGTTGTCAGAGTTAATCCAGAAATAAATAGAGGAGTGGTGACGCAGACGGAGGGAATCCAGTCCTTCAGGTTTGGTCCTGGTTTGACGCAGAGATCTTTTGTAGCAGGTCCCGACAGCTCGCTGTTGCTTTCACTCTCTCAGAGGTGTGAATGTTTCCTGGTTCTGTCAGACAACTTCAAACCAAACTTATACAGAAATATATAAATAAGTAGTATATATATACAGTGTATCACAAAAGTGAGTACACCCCTCACATTTCTGCAGATATTTAAGTATATCTTTTCATGGGACAACACTGACAAAATGACACTTTGACACAATGAAAAGTAGTCTGTGTGCAGCTTATATAACAGTGTAAATTTATTCTTCCCTCAAAATAACTCAAAATACAGCCATTAATGTCTAAACCACCGGCAACAAAAGTGAGTACACCCCTAAGAGACTACACCCCTAAATGTCCAAATTGAGCACTGCTTGTCATTTTCCCTCCAAAATGTCATGTGATTTGTTAGTGTTACTAGGTCTCAGGTGTGCATAGGGAGCAGGTGTGTTCAATTTAGTAGTACAGCTCTCACACTCTCTCATACTGGTCACTGAAAGTTCCAACATGGCACCTCATGGCAAAGAACTCTCTGAGGATCTTAAAAGACGAATTGTTGCGCTACATGAAGATGGCCAAGGCTACAAGAAGATTGCCAACACCCTGAAACTGAGCTGCAGCACAGTGGCCAAGATCATCCAGCGTTTTAAAAGAGCAGGGTCCACTCAGAACAGACCTCGCGTTGGTCGTCCAAAGAAGCTGAGTGCACGTGCTCAGCGTCACATCCAACTGCTGTCTTTGAAAGATAGGCGCAGGAGTGCTGTCAGCATTGCTGCAGAGATTGAAAAGGTGGGGGGTCAGCCTGTCAGTGCTCAGACCATACGCCGCACACTACATCAAATTGGTCTGCATGGCTGTCACCCCAGAAGGAAGCCTCTTCTGAAGTCTCTACACAAGAAAGCCCGCAAACAGTTTGCTGAAGACATGTCAACAAAGGACATGGATTACTGGAACCATGTCCTATGGTCTGATGAGACCAAGATTAATTTGTTTGGTTCAGATGGTCTCAAGCATGTGTGGCGGCAATCAGGTGAGGAGTACAAAGATAAGTGTGTCATGCCTACAGTCAAGCATGGTGGTGGGAATGCCATGGTCTGGGGCTGCATGAGTGCAGCCGGTGTTGGGGAGTTACATTTCATTGAGGGACACATGAACTCCAGTATGTACTGTGAAATACTGAAGCAGAGCATGATCCCCTCCCTCCGGAAACTGGGTCGCAGGGCAGTGTTCCAGCATGATAATGACCCCAAACACACCTCTAAGACGACCACTGCTTTATTGAAGAGGCTGAAGGTAAAGGTGATGGACTGGCCAAGCATGTCTCCAGACCTAAACCCAATAGAACATCTTTGGGGCATCCTCAAGCGGAAGGTGGAGGAGCGCAAAGTCTCGAATATCCGCCAGCTCCGTGATGTCGTCATGGAGGAGTGGAAAAGCCTTCCAGTGGCAACCTGTGAAGCTCTGGTAAACG
Source organism: Trichomycterus rosablanca (assembly GCF_030014385.1). Lineage (NCBI taxonomy): Eukaryota > Metazoa > Chordata > Actinopteri > Siluriformes > Trichomycteridae > Trichomycterus > Trichomycterus rosablanca. The sequence goes on from NC_086002.1 coordinate 32,034,906, forward strand.
CCATGCCCAGGAGAGTTAAGGCAGTTCTGGGAAATAATGGTGGCCACACAAAATATTGACACTTCAGGAACTTTCACTAAGGGGTGTACTCACTTTTGTTGCCGGTGGTTTAGACATTAATGGCTGTATATTGAGTTATTTTGAGGGAAGAATAAATTTACACTGTTATATAAGCTGCACACAGACTACTTTTCATTGTGTCAAAGTGTTATTTTGTCAGTGTTGTCCCATGAAAAGATATACTGAAATATCTGCAGAAATGTGAGGGGTGTGCTCACTTTTGTGATACACTGTATATATAGATATAAATAATATATAAGTGCGCTCTGAGACTCCGCCCCTAACAGGTGAAGAGAAGCGATTATGTTTCTTACGCACCAGTCTGGATTGATGAATGAATGAATGATTAAATAAATGGATAAATGGGTGAATAAATGGATGGATGAATGGATGATGAATAAATGAATGAGTGAATGAATTGATGGATAGATTAATAAATGGATGGATGAATGAAGGGATGAATGGATAAATGGATGAATGAATGAACAGATGGATGAATCATTAAATGAATGAATGAATGATTAAATAAATGGATAAATAGGTGAATGAATGGATGAATGGATAAATGGATGAATGAATAAATAAATAAATGAATGAATAAATGAATAAACAGATGAATGAATGAATTGATGAATGAATGGATGAATGAATAAATAAACAGATGGATGAATGAATAATTGAATGAATATTATTCAATATATGTATGAATGAATAAATGGATTAATTAATAAATAAATGGATGATGAATGAATGGATGGATAAATAAAAAATAAATTAACAAATAAATGAATGAATAAATCAATGAATGAATAGATGAATACATTAATAATTAAACCAATTAATAAATCAATCAATCAATGAACGAACGGATAAATGGATGGATGGATGAATTAATGAATTCATGAATAAATAAATTAAAAGATAAATGCATGAATACATTAATGAATGCATAATTAAATCACTAAATGAATGGATGAGTGAATAAATGGATGAATGGATGAATACATCAATCAATAAATAAACAGATGAATTAATAAATAAATTAATTAATAAATGGATGAATGAATGAATTAGTGAAAAAATAAGTGAATGAATGAATGAGTGGATGAATGAATGAATGAGTGAATGCCGTTGCGTACCTGAGGGTCTCCGGACGTAGATCTGAGCCCAGCCCTGGGTGAGCGAGTAAGTGACTGAGTGAGTGAATGAATGAGTAAATGAGTAAATGACTGAATAAGTAAATGAATGAGTGGGTGAGTGTCGTTCTGTACGTAGATCCGAGTCCAGCCCTGGGTGAGTGCGTGAGTGAGTGAATGAATGAATGAATGAATGACTAAATGAGTAAATTAATGAGTGGGTGAGTGCCGTTCTGTGCCTGAGGGTCTCCGGATGTAGATCTGAGCACAGCCCTGGGTGGGTGAGTGAATGAATAGATGAATGAATGAATGAAGACTGATCGAGCTCTACTTTCTCTCTTTTGCAGTATCTCAGGTCAGATCATGGATCAGTTTTCTCCTCCTCCGGCGTACCCCGGCTCATCGAACCTCCTGCCGGGCGTGGCTTACTCACCACAGGGAGGAGGTCCGTATCTCCAAACATCCCTCCTACACTTATTACTGAATACAATTAGAGTGATCGAGGGTTAGGGGCCTCGCTCCGGGGCCCAACAGCGGGAATCACGGATGGCAGTGTGGGGCTCTGAGACTCCGCCCCTATCGGGGGAAAAGAAGCAATCAAATGAATGAATGAATGAATGTTGATGAACAATGATTTTTTTTTTGTGATGGTTGTCTGTTCTCCTCTACAGTGAATTATTTGTACCCGACTCAACCCCAGATGAACACGACGTTCGTCAACAACATATCGATGGTCCAGCCCCAGCCCCAGCCTGCCATGGTGATCCAGCCGCAGCCCACCATAGTGGTCCAGCCCCAGCCTGTAATGGTGCAACCTACGGGTAAGGGTTACGTAGGGTTACGTAGTGCCTTGCTCAGGGGTCCAACGGTGGCATCTGAGTGGTGATGGGGCTTGAACCAGCAACCTTCTGATCGCTAGTCCAGTACAAGCTTCCATTAGGTCACCAAATGTGGTTTGTACAGTCAGTTCTTTAGCTGTAAAACAGGTCTGGACTGCAGGCAGGTCAGTCTAGCACCTGAACTCTCTCAATAAAACACTAAACTGACCCCTAATGGTGCGACGGCGGTATTGGCTAGTCTTAGTCCTAGTCTTTAGCTCTTACGTTTATGTTCTTTAGTCGTAAAGCAGGTCTGGACTGCAGGCAGGTCAGTCTAGCACCTGAACTCTGTCAATAAAACACTAAACTGACCCCTAATGGTGCGACGGCGGTATTGGCTAGTCTTAGTCCTAGTCTTTAGCTCTTAATAATGCATTATGTGTATGTTCTTTAGCTGTAAAACAGGTCTGGACTGCAGGCAGGCCGGTCTAGCACCTGCACTCCCTCAATAAAACACTGAACTGACCCCTAATGGTGCGACGGTGGTATTGGCTAGTCTTAGTCCTAGTCTTTAGCTCTTAATAATGCACTACATTGTATGTTCTTTAGCTGTAAAACAGGTCTGGACTGCAGGCAGGACAGTCTAGCACCTGCACTCAATCAATAAAACACTGAACTGACCCCTAATGGTGCGACGGTGAGACTGGCTAGTCTTAGTCCTAGTCTTTAGCTCTAATGTTTACGCTTTTTAACTATAAAACAGGTCTGGACTGCAGGCAGGACAGTCTAGCACCTGCACTCCCTCAATAAAACACTGAACTGACCCCAAATGGTGCGACGGTGGTATTGGCTAGTCTCAGTCCTAGTCTTTAGCTCTTAATAATGCAGTACGTCTACACTTTTTAGCTGTAAAACAGGTCTGGACTGCAGGCAGGTCAGTCTAGCACCTCTACTCCCTCAATAAAACACTAAACTAATCCCTAACGGTGCGACGGTGGTATTGGTTAGTCTTTAGCCCTATTTAGCTCTGGACTGCAGGCAGGCTGGTCTAGCACCTGCGCTCTCTAATCACACCGCATGTTATTGTTAACGTTAAGGTGTCGATTGTCTCTGCGCAGTGTTGTACACGTCCCCGTCTGAGGTGTCCACCCGGATGAAGTGCACTTACTGCCAGCAGGATATCGTCACGATGACGGAGTCGGTGAACAGCACCACGACCTGGGTCGTCTGCGCCCTGCTGTTCTTCTTCCTGTGAGAGACCCCACACGGTCACACCTTCACCTTTTGTAGCGCTCATAAACGTTAGCGCGCTAGCTCACGGCTTTTCCCTCGTCTGTTCGCAGCATCTGGCCGTTCTGCCTGATCCCGTTCTGCGTGAAGTCGTGCAAGGACGTGAAACACACCTGCCCCCTCTGCAGGAACGTCGTCCACATTTACCGCCGCTCCTGAGACGTCCCGGACGGAGACCCTGAGGACCTCCGGAGACCCTCCACACTTTACATTATGGTTTCTAGGGGGACAAGGGTGCTTGTTAGGGTGATAGCACACCAATCCTGGCATCTCGGGTTTTACTACAAGGATGATGATTGGCTCATAAAAGGGAGGGAGGGAGGGATGTAAGGGTTCCTCATACAAGGACAATGATTGGCTCCTCTAATTGGGACACTATTTAAGAAGTAAGTCCAGGTGTTTTCAGGGTGGAGGAGCTGAAGGTCGCTGCACTTTAACGTTTATTTCTCTGAAGATTTAGCAACATTGGTATTTGGTGATAAATATATATATATTTATTTGATTCTGCTTCCTTTACATTTCATTCTATAATTGTGTCAGACTATTGAATCTGTTAAATCATTTAAAGGTTTTATCTTTGGTGTAGGAGCTCATTTTTCATCACATGCTTTTATTTATCATGTACTTATTTATTCAAATACAGAATAAAAATATCTTATATTATACCAAACTACGTTCAGAGCTCTTCTTTAAATTTATTTGAATCCTTTTTTAGATAAATTCAAATCAGAACTTCTCTTCAGAATTGGCACAAAGTAAAAAAGAAAGAAAGAACATTTTAAAAAGAAAAAAAAGAAAAAGTTAAAATTAAAAAGGAAAAAAGAAAGAAAATTTAAAAGAAAGAAAAAAAAAAGAAAAGACAAAAGAAAAAAAAGAAAAAAATTAAAAAAGAAAGAAAAAAGAAAAAAAAGAAAAAATTGAAAAAGAAAAAAGAAAGACAAAATTAAAAAAGAAAGAAAAAATTTAAAAAGAAAAAATTCAAAAGGAAAAAGGAAAAAAAAAGAAAGACAAAAGAAAGAAAGAAGAATTTAATAAAGAAGGAAAAAATTTTAAAAAAGAAAAAATTTAAAATGAAAGGAAAATTTAAAAAGGAAAAAGGAAAGAAAAAAAGAAAAAAGAAAACAAAATAAGAAGAAAGACAGAAAGTTGCAAAATTACAAGCCGGAACTTTTTCTTCTAAATGTGCACAAATTCCCACAGACACTCTAAACTCTTGTAGAAAAGCCTCCCAGAGGAGCGGACGATAATAAATCTACGAGGTTCATGTAATCTGTATCGCCTCAGATTCTCCACTAGGTGTCACTATTTCACCCCCGTGTTAAACCCCGGTGTTACTCAGGCTGCAGGTATTTAGCAGAACATCATGATTAGCTGCCCGGTTAAATTTTTTAAACACACACACACAAACATCACGCTGGTACTGGGATCCTGTGCCAACTATTCCAGTAATGGTGTCGCCCGTCACGTCACTAAAGCACCGGGACACTGACAGCAACAACAGTCTCACATCGTCTTAGTCGTCTCTCCTGCACTGACGAGCTTCCCGCGGTCCGTCTCACCTCCCGACAGAAGACTCAGGTACGTCCAAGAAATCTTCTTACTGGTTTTATCTATTTTTTATTTTTTATTGGATGCCTGATGAATCACGACTCTGGGGGGTGGGGGTGTGTGTGGGGGGTGGGGGTGTGTGTGGGGGGTAGATAGAAAGAAAAAAGGGAATACAGACAGGAAGAAAAAAAGTGCGTCTGGGCACTGATGTTGATGTTCCGGGTTGACTCCAGAGCTCTTCTGAGCGTTTCTTCATGTCTATATAGAATCGCTTTGTGCACTTGGAACTGGTGTCCCAAGTTGGTGTTACACAGACAGAAAAAAAGAAACAGACAGAAAGAAAAAAGGGAAGACAGACAGGAAGAAAAAAACAAAGAAAGAATGAAAGGCAGACAGAAACAAACACAGATAGGCAGACAGACAGAAAGAAAGACAGACAGAAAAGAAATGAAACACAGACAGACAGAAAGGAAAAAAGACAGACAGACAAAAAGAAAGACAGACAGACAGAATCACAGACAGAATCAGACAGAATCATAGACAGAAATACAGACAGACAGACAGACAGAAAAAAGTAACAAAGAAAGAAACACAGAGACAGACAGACAGACAGACAGACAGACAGACAGACAGACAGAAAGAAAAAAAAAGAAAAAAAGAAAAAAAAGAAAGACAGACAGACAGACAAAGAGAGACAGACAGAAAGAGACAGACTAAAAGACAGACAAAAAAGAAACAAACAAACAAAGACAGATAGACTGATAGACAGATAGACAGACAGAAAGAAACACAGACAGAAATACAGACAGAAAGAGACACAGACTAAAATGATGCTTAATGGATGCCTGATTAACCACGACTCCAGGGGGGGGGGGGAGAAAGACAGACAGACAGAAAGAAAATAACAACAGACAGACAGAAAGAAGGACAGACAAAAAGAAAGACAGACAGAGAGACAGAAAGAAAGACAAAAGGGGTGCGGACCCAACCAGAGGTGGAGGTCCAGCCTAGGGGTCAGTCCTCAAGAGTGACTGAGGTGCTTCAGAGTGAGGTTTCTTACACCGCGTTCGGGCCGGCCGCTCAGCCTCAGGTGATCCAGCAGCAGGGTACGGCCACGGTGGTCCAGCAACGACTTCAGCAAACCATGGTCCAGCAGCAAGTTGGAGCCGCCATGATCCAGTCAGAGCTGCCATGGTCCAGCAGCAAGTTGGAGCCGCCATGGTCCAGCAGAGAGTCGTGCCCTCTGTGGTCCAGCAGAGAGTCGGAGCTGCCATGGTCCAGCAGCAAGTTGGAGCTGCCATGGTCCAGCAGCAAGTTGGAGCCGCCATGGTCCAGCAGAGAGTCGTGCCCACTGTGGTCCAGCAGAGAGTCGGAGCTGCCATGGTCCAGCAGCAAGTTGGAGCTGCCATGGTCCAGCAGCAAGTTGGAGCTGCCATGGTCCAGCAGAGAGTTGGAGCCATCGTGGTCCAGCAGCAAGTAGGAGCCGCCATGGTCCAGCAGAGAGTCGGAGCTGCCATGGTCCAGTAGCAAGTTGGAGCTGCCATGGTCCAGCAGAGAGTCGTGCCCACTGTGGTCCAGCAGAGAGTCGGAGCCATCATGGTCCAGCAGCAAGTCGGAGCTGCCATGGTCCAGCAGCAAGTTGAAGCCGCCATGGTCCAGCTGCAAATTGGAGCCGCCATGGTCCAGCAGAGAGTTGTGCCCACTGTGGTCCAGCAGAGAGTTGGAGCCGCCATGGTCCAGCAGAGAGTCGTGCCCACTGTGGTCCAGCAGAGAGTCGGAGCTGCCATGGTCCAGCAGCAAGTTGGAGCTGCCATGGTCCAGCAGAGAGTCGTGCCCACTGTGGTCCAGCAGCAAGTCGGAGCCACCGTGGTCCAGCAGCAATTGACGGCCACCGTGGTCCAGCAGCCAGCGAGCACCATCGGTGAGTGTCCGACACCCTTCCGACGGAACGTCTATCGTTCATACCAAGATCCAAATTTTTCCCTTTGATCTCTTCACAGTTTATCGCCGCCTTTGATCTTTCGTCTTTGATCTCTCGACCCTCGGAGTGACCGCCCGACCCGATGGGAACGACACCGCGACCCAGGCTAGTTATCCATCAGTACTGGAAGTCCTCGACATACCAACCTTCAAAGACGAGAACGTCGTTGTTTATTCGTTATAAAAAAAGAGCGGGAAATTTATTACATTGGCGCCCAACTGGCACCAATCAACAAGAGCCGCTTGTAAAGGTGTTTTCTTCTGTACGATTAGCTGTAGGTACGTTTTCCATTGGCGGGTTGGCGGGTTGGCGGGAGGAGGGTCGTCAGCTGACGCGTTTGTTTAGCGTAGCCTAAGCTAGCTAAAATATGCTATGCAGGATTTACGGTATCATTTAATTTTGCCTATTTGATTAGTGGGTTTGAATGCATAGTGTCCCAACTTTTTCTGATTCAGGTTGCTTTTATATCTCTATGCTAATAAAGAATTAATTCCTTTAATCATTTTATAATGTTCGGTGTGTAACGATGTCCGATATTATTGGGACGTGTGTGAGATTTGATCTGTAATGAATATTAACATTAAAATCTAATCAAATAAATCGACGTTGTCGAGTGTTTGTTTACATTTTTACCACACACGTCCACGATACGCTCGTACCAGCATGAACACTTCATACCAGCAGCCGCTCAGACTGGTTCCTGGACAGAAGATAACGATCCGTGAGCGGCCAGGCGTAACCGCTAACATCGAGATCCTATCGCTCACGTACGACCACGAGTATCGGCTAACAGGTAATAAATCAACAGTTCAGGCTTGTGTAAGTGTAAAACATCCAGCGAGCGGCAGTTCGGCGCAGAAACGCCTCGCTGACGAGAAGTCAGAGGAGAGCAGCATGAAAATCAGGAGTCAGAGGGGGAGAGGGTCGAATCCCACACTTACTTCACAACCTCATTGACTATTTTTTGTTCTGTATTCAACTCCACAGTCATGGAGAGGAAAATGAGCATTATTTTAGTCTTTAAATGTTTTTGCTTTAGATTTGATTTTTTTTGTACTTTATTTTTGAATCTTTTTTTACTTTATTTTTTAATTTTCGTTTATATAGTTTATTCTTATATATTCTTATATAGTTTTTCATATTTGAGTTTATTTAATGTTTTTTTATTTTATATTTGACCTTCATTACTTTATATTATTTTTTTATTTTTTTTATTTTATATTTATTTTTTACTTATTATTAGAATTTTTTACTTTATATTGAAATTGTTTGCTTTATTTTTATATTTTACTTAGAATTTATTTTTTAACTTAATATTAGATTTTTTTTCACTTTATATTAGATTTTGTTTACTGACTTTTTGTTTATTGTTTTTTAGTTATATTTATTTTTAACTTTATATTTATTTTTAACTTTATATTTATTTTTTACTTTATGTTAGACTTTTGTTACTTTACATTTAATGTTTTCACTTTATATTTGATTCTTTTATTTTATATATTTTTTGTTATATTAGAATCTTTTTTACTTTATTTTTATTTTTTTTACTTCATACTGAAATTGTTTGCTTTATATTTATTTTTTACTTAAAACTTTGTATTTGATTTTTTTTTAACTTTATATTAGATTTTGTTTACTGACTGTTTATTGATGTTTTAGTTGTATTTATTTTTTCACTTTATATTTTAATGTTTATATTTTATTTTCTTTATTTTACATTTATTTTTTACTTAATATTTGATTTTTTGATTTTATTTTTAATTGTTTTACTTTATATTAGATTTGTTTTGTTTGTTTATATTTGCAGGTTAAAATCTTAAATATTAATTTAAATATAAAAATATTAATTTTATTTCACATTTTGCAAATTTAGTATGAAATTGTTTACGATCATTTTTTATAATCATTTAAATTAATCTAAGTGATTAGAACACACTTTTGTCCTCAGGCAGATTATTTTATTACCGCTTTATCCTGGTCAGGGTCGCAGTGGGTCTGATTCGTTGGGCGACGGTCATCGAAGCCGGGTCCTTCTTGCTGTGAGTGAGACAAAATGATGGAATACATCAGCCTGCGGTCACACGAGATGCTGATGGAAAAACTGTAAGAGTGACCAGGGACGCAGGTGATCCCTGACCCACAGTGGGCAGCAAACTGCCTCATATCATTAAAACACTTTATAATGACGTCAAACCACATATAATTAAAGGCATGAGGAAGTGTTTCTGTTATTTTGTCCACCTGCAGAAGCGAACACGTCCGAGAATGGGTGTGGTTTTAAATCTGCTCTTTTATTTCACACCCCCAGTCCGTCCGTCAGCTCTTTCGGTTCGTCCTGTTAAAGCCGGGATGATTTTACAGCTCCAGTTTATTCTGCATTTAAACCTCCACCACACTTCAGCTCTGCGCAGGTAAGTGTGTGTGTGTGTGTGTGTGTGTGTGTGTGTGAGTGTGAGTGTGTGTGTGTATAAATGAAATGAAACCGTAATTAAATCATTTTCACTTGATGACAGATTTAATAATACAGACGGTGCCAAAAAAAATATGGACACACTTTAATCCGTGATCGTCCTGGTTTAACAGCCCTGGATTCTAACAACGGGGGGCATTAAGGACGTGGTGTGACTTTTTTTGGGCCCTCTGCGCTCGGACTAGCACTAAAACAGAGCGACCTGTGTGTGATCTTCTGAGAACGTCTAAGAACAAGACTGTAAAAAATAAAAAGTTGAGCAAACTTAAAAATGTCTGGCAACCAGCTGCCAACCAACTTCAGGCATTCCTAGTTGTTCTAACTTATTTTCTTTAGTTACCCTGTAAGTTCTTAAATATTTTAATATTTTAAGTTAAAAGTTATTATTTAATTTCTTTTTTATATTAAATGTTTTGTATTTATTATTTAGCTTTTTATTTATATATTTTTTTATTTTATATTTAATGTTTTACTTTACATTTGAGTGTTTTATTTCATTTTATATATGTTTTATTTTATATTTATTTTTTGTATTTAATATTTTTTAATTTAATATTATTTTTTACTTTACATTTGAGTGTTTTTATGGAATTTTTTATTTCTTTTTTTATATTAAATGTTTTGTATTTAATATTTAATTTTTTTATATAAATTTTTTTATATATTTAATTTTTTACTTTATATTTAAATGTTTTTATTTAATATTTTTTTTTTGTACTTTATATTTTATTTTTTACTTTATATTTAAATGTTTATTTAATATTTGAATTTTTTATTTTATATTAAATTGTTTGTATTTATTATTTAATTTTTTACTTTATATTTAAATGTTTTTTATTTCATATTTGATGTCTTTACTTTATATTTAATTTAATTTTACTTTTTATTCAATGCTTTAATATATTTTTTATAATTATTTAAATGAATCCTCAGGCAGATTATTTACATTCATTCATTCATTGTCTGTGTTATTACCACTTTATCCTGGTCAGGGTCACGGTGGGCCTGAATCACTGAGCGACAGGTCGGGGGACACCCTGGACAGGTCAGGCGTCATGGAAGTGGTGGACGTGCAGATGATCAACATCACGGATTTGGGTGAGCCCGGGCCGTTACAAGCGCCGATGTACCAGGTGCCCCAGGTGGTCAGCATCAACCCCAACCAGGTGGTCATGGAGCCAGTGCTGCCGAGCAGTAGTTACAGCACTGTGTGCTTCGAACCCACGGCACCGCCCGCGGTCATCCCGGCTCCACAGGGCATACCGGTCGCGGGCCCGCCGGCACCCATGGGTAAGGAGCGCGACACTGTAAAAAATGATGTGTTATTTTTACTTTAAAATATAGTGCAACACTTTTTTTACAAAAAACTTTAAAATGTTAGTACTAAAAAATCTGATTTTCACTCTTGACATAAAAAATGTGTTTCTCCAGTTAAGCTGTCAAATGTCAGAAAACGGGCGTGGCAGGTAGGCGGATGTGCATGTCCAAAAATTGTATGTATGACGAAGTGTTATCAATAGGCTGGACGATTTAGAGTCGGAACAGAGTTGATATCTCAAACTTTCAAAAAATGAATGGAAGTGAATGAGGCGAATAAACGGGCGTGGCGGGCGGGCGGGCGGGCGGGCGGGTGTGCGTCTCCAAAGATTTTATCCATGTTGCGGTGTCATCGATGGGCCGGACGATTTAGAGTTGGAACGGTGTCGATATTTTGAAAGTTCTGGATGAAAAAAGCCAGACAATCTGGCCAGAAAAACGGGCGTGGCGGGCGGACGGGGGTTCGAATCCCCATGCTGTATCCAAGTCGGGGTGTCATTAATGGGCTTTACGATGTAGAGTTGGAACGTGAGTTGGAACGTTGGAACATGATCCATCCCTGATTTATTAGCAGCGCTCCAGAGTCCAACAGTGGCGTGCTCGCAGCCTCACAATAATAAACCAACAGTTTAGGGAAGGGCCTTGAGCCGACGTTCTTCCCTGTGTCCGACAGTCCAGCAGCCCATGAGGAGCACGGCCGCCCGGACGAGGTGCAACGTCTGCCAGCAGGAGGTCGTCACCGTGACCAAACCGGTGAACGGGATCCTGGTCTGGATCCTCTTCGCAGTGCTGCTGTTCTGCTTGTGAGATACTTCACACACACACACACACACACACACACACACACCCCGTCTAACCCCGTTGTTGTTTTTTGTGCCCCGCAGTCTGTGGCCCTTGTGTTTGATTCCGTTCTGCATTAAGGCGTGTAAGGACGTGGAGCACAGCTGCCCCAACTGCAGGAACGTCCTGTACGTCTATAAGCGCATGTGACGCAGGGACGACGCCGGAGACTCCATCCTCATCATCATCATCATCATCCCTCTGTTAGAGTCTGATTTACTGTTTTATAATCGTGTCCTGTTTCATTTGATGCTCCAATAAAAATATAAGAAGAAGAAGAAGAAGAACCTTTATTGTCATTATACTTGCATACAACGAAATTTAGTTTGACCCTCTCCGAATGATAAAAAGAAGAAGCAAAAGTATTTACATAAGCATATGGATATTTACATTTACATTTACATTTACATTTTCTGCATTTAGCAGACGCTCTTATCCAGAGCGACTTACAGAAGTGCTTCCATAGTAAACATTTCATTTCTCAAGTTTTAGTAAACAACAGTCGAAGAACACGAATCTGCTAAAACCTGTTAGAACCAAAGTGGGGTTTTTTTTATAGAAAAAATTTTAATAAATAAGTGCAAGTCAGCTTAAGTGTTTAGTAAAGAGGTGATGAAGGTTTTTCATCGTTTTTTTAAAGACAGCGAGAGACTCAGATGTTCGGACAGACAGAGGAAGCTCGTTCCACCACCTGGGTGCTAGAACAGAGAAGAGCCTTGATGCTCGTCTTCCTTTAGTCCTGGGTGCTGACCAGTGAAGGTCAGTAACTCTAATCAGTTACTCTAATCTGACCGCATTTTTCAGTAACGAGTAATCTAACGCGTTACTATTTCCAATCCGGTAATCAGATTAAAGGTACTTATCCAAGTTACTGTGCGTTACTATTTTTGTCATTTTCCTTAGTGAAAAGATATACAGTATATTTGCTTTCTTCTTGCGTCTCGGGGAGTGACGTCTGGCGTATGCGACAGTTAAGTCGCGGGCTGCGTCCGGAATCGGTTACTTACAGAGTGTGCACTAGATTGGAGGAAGTGTGCACTACTCGGCCAACGCCGAGTGATGACGTGGGGACGTGATGACGTAATATCACCATGGTTACAGACTCATTACAAACCCCACTCGCCGAAATGTAGGATATTTATCGTCTTTTTGTTATTTACTTGTCTTTAAAAATGTTTTATTTTATTTATCTTGCTTACACTTGTGAACAGAGGACTCCGTTTTCCGCGTCTTTCTTGTTTCTTATTCCGCTTCAATCGCAGCTCCAGTTGCATTATGGGATACATTAGCGGACCACATTATATAACTAATAAAGTAACTTGTAATCTAACTTAGTTACTTTTAAAATCAAGTAATCCATAAAGTAACTAAGTTACTTTTTAAAGGAGTAATCAGTAATCAGATTACTTTTTCAAGGTAACTATGCCATCACTGGTGGTGACTCAAGTCGAGCGAGACTGGTGGCTCGGAGGTTGCTTGGTACAGAGCGGGGTTTGATTAGGCCTCGAAGGTAGCTTGGGGCTGGTCCATTTTTGGCTTTGTAGGCGAGCATCAGTGTTTTAAACTGAATGTGTGCAGCTACAGGAAGCCAGTGAAGAGAACGCAGCAGTTGGGTGATGTGGCAGTGTTTGGGCTGGTTAAAAACCAGACGGGCAGCTGCATTTTGAATTTTGAGCTGCAAGGGTTTAATCGTGGACATGGGAATCTCCCGCCAGGAGGGAGTTGCAGTCGTCCAACCGTGAGATTACAAGTGATTGCACCAGAATCTGAGCAGCTTCCCTGCAGAGAAATGGTCGAATCTTCCTGATGTTGTACAGGAGGAACCGGCACGATCTCGTCATGTTGGCTATGTAAGGAGAGATGGTCAGCTGGTTATCCAGGACGACACCAAGGCTTCTTACCTTATCAGATGGTCTGATCTGGGAGTCATCAAGAGAAATGAGAAGGTCCTGGGTTGGAGACTGATCTCCAGGAATGAGCAACAGCTCTGTCTTGCTGGGATTGAGTTTCAGATGATGAGCCGACATCCATTGTGAGATATCTCGCAGACATGCTGAGGTGCGAGCCGAGACTCGTGTGTCTGAAGGAGGAAATGACAGAACGAGCTGAGGGTCATCTGCATAGGAGTGGTAGGAGAAGCCATGGGAGGCTATGACCTCACCCAGAGAGCGGGTGTAGATAGAGAAAAGAAGTGGGCCAAGTACAGAGCCCTGAGGAACACCGGTTAAGAGAGTGCATGGGGGAGATATGGATCCCCTCCAGGACACTTGGTAAGAGCGCCCTTCCAGGTAGGAGGCCATCCATTGTCATGCCGAACCGGTTACTCCAAGGTTGGAGAGAGTGGACAAGAGAATGCTGTGATTCACTGTGTCGAAGGCTGCAGAGAGGTCAAGAAGAATGAGGACCGATGACAGTCTGGCTGCTTTGGCTGCATGAAGCTTCTCAGTAACAGCTACAAGTGCTGTTTCCATAGAATGCGCTGCCTTGAAGCCAGACTGGTACGGATCGTGAAGGTCATTTTGAGTAAGAAAGGCAGATAGTTGGTTATAGACAGCACGTTCAAGAATTTTGGATAGAAAAGAGAGGAGTGAGACTAATGGATGGATTTAAAAAGAGGCAAACATATTTACATAAGCATATGGATATTTAAGCATATGGATATTTAAGCATATGGATATTTAAAAAGAGGCAAACGTATTTACATAAGCATATGGATATTTAAGCATATGGATATTTAAGCATATGGATATTTAAGAAGAAGCAAACGTATTTACATAAGCATATGGATATTTACACAATAACCAGTATAATTTAAAGTATGGACTTCAAGATAAATAATAAAAGAAATGATGGGTGAATATGAATATATAAAGTGACCGTGCTATGTGGAGATTAGTGATGGGAATTTCGGCTCCTTTTAGAGAGCCGGTTCTTTCGGCTCCCAAGTGGCTCCTTAGATTTTTTTGTTGCTTAAATTAATTTATTACCAAATTACATGTCAAATGAATTACTAATGTAAAAAAAACATTGTATCAAATGTTTATTATTTAAATGGCTTTATTTATATACTCAACATGGAACAGAGTGCTCCAACAATAAATTATAAAATACAAAAACAAAGACCCATCTCAATTAGACAAAAAGATCTGATTGTGTATATTATTTATACGTTTGCATCTAGAGTGGGACGGCACGGTGGCTAAGTGGGTAGCACTGTCGCCTCACGGCAAGAAGGTCCTGGGTTCGATCCTTTCTGTGTGGAGTTTGCGTGTCTTTCCCGTGTCCGCGTGGGTTTCCTCCGGGTGCTCCGGTTTTCACCCACAGTCCAAAGACATGCAAGTGAGGTGAATGTTCCTGTCATGAATGTAACCAAAGTGTAAAACGTGACGTTAAAATCCTAATAAACAAAACAAAATAAACAAGCATCTAGAGTGAAACAACACAACATCAACGAAGCATCACTCACACTCAACAAAATATACATGAAAATGTGCAAAACAAAAAGAAAATCCAGGTGAAAGCATCCAGGTGACCAGTATTTGTAAGTATTTAGTGAAGATTGGCATTCAGAAAAACCAAGGAGCTCATCTTTGATGGCTTGATCCTGTTTCTCCTTTCTGTTATGATCTGCCCTGTTTAGGAAAAGATTCTCTCTGAGGGGACAGATACACAGTCTATGTGCCATCACACGTATAAGATGTGGATAGACTGAACACTTGGTCTCCCACCAGCTCAGTGGGTCTGCACTTCTCTGTAAAAGGGGCCAAACTTTACTATATTTCCTCTCACTCATTTTCTTCACCTTTCCAGCGTGTAATGTCTGGATGTGTAAAGCGCTGAGTTCTCTCTCCCTCTCTCTGTGTGTGTGTGTGTGTGTGTGTGTGTGTAACCCCTCCCCTCCTGCTCAGTGTAAACACACAAACGCCACCACGTATCTTGACCAATCACGTGCGATTGTGACAGAAAAAAAAAAAACCCAGAAAAAAACGAATCCTGTCGTTCACTTTAAAGAGCCGGCTCTTAGAGCCGGATCGTTCGCGACCGACCCATCACTAGTGGACCAGTTCAGTTTCAGAAATGATGATTTATGTTGAGTGAGAGAATGGTTGTATGAAGATGTGCAAATACGCAGTGTTCGAGTTCACAGTCTATGAGGTGCTGGGAGGGCTGATGGAGGCCACAGCTCTTGGGAAGAAGCTGTTCCTCAGTCTGTTCGTGTGTGCAGGAATAGCCCTGTACCGCCTCCCGGATGGTAACAGGGAAAACAGGGCGTGGTGCATCCTTACTGATGCTGCCGGCCTTGTTCTGTAGACGGCTGTTGTATACACTGTCCAAGTTGGGGAGTTCGGTCCCGATTATACGTTCCGCCGCTCTGACCGCCCGACGTAGGTCCATCCTCTCTGAGGCTGTGCAGCTGGAGAACCACACAGTCATGCAGTTGGAGAGGACGCTCCCGATGGTGCTGCGGTAGAAGTTCACCAGGAGTTTTTGAGGAAGCTGAGCTTGTTTTAGCTTCCTCGGGAAATACAGTCTTTGATGTGCTCTCATGTTCAGGTATGAGGTGTTCTGTGTCCATGTTAGATTGTTGGATATGTGGACCCCAAGGAATTTCACACTCTCCACACGTTCCACTACTTCTCCGGAGACGTGAAGGGGGTGATGGTCTGACCTCTTTGTTCTCCTGAAGTCCACGATGATCTTTTTTGTCTTGGAGGTGTTAAGTACTAGGTCATTGACTTTGCACCATTCACCCAGACGTTTCACCTCGTCCCTGTAGGCACGTCCATCACCATCTGTGATTAGGCCAACAACTGTGGTGTCGCCAGCCGATTTTATTATCGTGTTGGAGGTGTGGACTGGGGTGCGGTCGTGCGTGAACGGGGTGAAGAGCACGGGGCTCAGCGCGCAGCCCTGCTGGGTACCGGTGTTCAGGATCAGAATGGAGGAGGTGTGATGTCCTATCCTGACACGTTGTGGTCTGTCCGTGAGTAAAGTCCAAAACCCAGGAGCAGATGGAACTGTCCAGACCCAAGCACCCCAATTTCCTGACCAGTTTGTGAGGAATTACAGTGTTAAAAGCTGAGCTGAAGTCCATGAATAACATCCTCACGTACGCGTTGGACTGTTCCAGATGCGACAATGCCGTGTGAAGTGCCACCGAGACAGCATCTTCAGTGGATCTGTTTGTTCTATATGCAAACTGATGTTGGTCCAGATCCGGGGGTATGATGTCTCTGATGTACGAAAGAACCGGTCTCTCAAAGCACTTCATGACTACCGGTGTTAGTGCCACTGGTCGATAGTCATTAAGGCATTTCACTGCAGACTTTTTGGGGACTGGTATGACTGTGGAGGTTGGCACAGACCTTAAGTGTCCTTCCAGAAACTCCATCTGGGCCCGCTGCTTTGTTGGGGTCCACTCTCTGCAGAGTGGTTCTGACCTGATGACGCTTTAGAACCAGCATCTGCTCCTCAACAGGTGGTGTGATGTGAGAGGCAAGTCCGCTGTTTTGCTTGTCAAAGCGAGCGAAGAACTGATTTAACACATCAGGTAGACTGGTGTCGTTACTATCCTGGTCTTGTAGTCCGTCAGTGTTTTAATTCCGTTCCACATGCTGCGGGGGTTGTTGTTCTCCAAGTGCTCCTCAATACGCTGTTTGTATCTGCGTTTGGCCTTTTTTGAGGTTTCTTCGAGCTATCGGATAAGCATGTCTCTGTCCAGTCCTGACCGCTGTATCACGTCTTTTAATCGGAGCCTGTACGTCCCTGTTTAGCCATGGCTTCTGATTAGGAAACACTTTTATTGTTTTTGTTGTGAGAGCATTCTCAGTGCAGAAGTTTATGTACCCCATGACTGATGATGCATATTCCTCCAAATCTGCCCCCTGTGCAAACAAATCCCAGTCTGTGTTATCAAAACAGTTGTTTCCTCACTCCATACCTGCACGGTTTTGGAAAACTGTATACCGCCGTGATTATAACCGTGGTGAATTCCCTCGGAAGAATGAGCGGTCTGCATCGCAGTGTTAAAAACTCCAGATCCGGTGAGCAGTGTGTCGCTGTGATGTCCGTGTCTGTGCACCAGCTGTCGTGGACGTAGATGCACACACCTCCACCTTTGCGCTTCCCGGAGTCCTCTGTTCTATCCGCTCTGTAGACGGCCGGGAGGATAGCTCCAAGGGGCTCAGGTGAGCGAAGTATCTCCGGTGGAATATTTTCCGAATTAAAAGTGTACTCCTTGTACTGTTCACTGATGCAGATAAGCTCGAGTGTATGAGCAGCTCACTGCTACTGCTACATGTACTGACAAACATAAAACATGAAAAAAAAACAAAAAAACTACAAGGAAGGGAGAGCATCGAGCCGCTGCGTCTGCACGCGCCGCCATCCTTACTTGTTTGTCCTATTTGAGATAAATTCAAGAAAGAAAGAAAAATTTAAAAAGAAAAAAGAAAAAAAAAAAAGAAAAAAAAAAAAATTTAAAAAGAAAAAAGAATAAAAAAAATTAAAAAGGAAAAAAGAAAGAAAAAGAAAAAAAGAAAGAAATTTTTTTTTAAGAAAAAAAGAAAGACAAAATGAAAAAAGAAAGAAAAAAGAAGAAAAAAAATGAAAAAAGAAAGAAAAATGAAAAAAGAAAGAAAAATTTTAAAAATTAAAAAAGAAAGAAAAATGTTAAATATTAAAAAAGAAAGAAAAATGAAAAAAGAAAAAAGAACGAAAGAAAAAAGAAGAAAAACATTTTAAAAAGAAAGAACAATTTAATAAAGATGGAAAAAATTTAAAAAGAAAGAAAAAAGAAAAAAATGTAAAAAACAAAGAAAGAAAAAAAAAGTTGCAAAATTGCAAGCCGGAACGTTTTCTTCTACAACCCCAATTCCAATGAAGTTGGGACGTTGTGTAAAACATAAATAAAAACAGAATATGATGATTTGCAAATCCTTTTCAACCCATATTCAATTGAATCCACTACAAACACAAGATATTTAATGTTCAAATTGATACATTTTATTGTTTTTTTGCAAATATTCACTCATTTTGAATTTGATGCCTGCAACACGTTCCAAAGAAGTTGGGACGGGGCATGTTTACCACTGTGTTACATCACCTTTCCTTTTAACAACACTCAGTAAGCGTTCGGGAACTGAGGACACTAGTTGTTGAAGCTTTGTAGGTGGAATTCTTTCCCATTCTTGCTTGATGTACAACTTGAGTTGCTCAACAGTCCGGGGTCTCCGTCGTCGTATTTCGCGCTTCATAATGCGCCACACATTTTCAATGGGAGACAGGTCTGGACTGCAGGCAGGCCGGTCTAGTACCCGCACTCTTTTACTACGAAGCCACGCTGTTGTAACACGTGCAGAAGGTGGCTTGGCATCGTCTTGCTGAAATAAGCAGGGACGTCCCTGAAAAAGACGTTGCTTGGATGGCAGCATATGTTGCTCCAAAACCTGTATGTACCTTTCAGCGTTAATGGTGCCTTCACAGATGTGCAAGTTACCCATGCCATGGGCACTAACACACCCCCATACCATCAGAGATGTTTTGTGCTGATAACAATCCGGACAGTCCTTTTCCTCTTTGGCCCGGAGGACACGACGTCCATGATTTCCAAAAACAATTTGAAATGTGGACTCGTCAGACCACAGGACACTTTTTCATTTTGCATCGGTCCATCTCAGAAGAGCTCGGGCCCAGAGAAGCCGGCGGCGTTTCTGGGTGTTGTTGATATGTATGGCTTTGGCTTTGCATGGTAGAGTTTTAACTTGCACTTGTAGATGGAGCGACGAACTGTGTTCACTGACGATGGTTTTCTGAAGTGTTCCTGAACCCATGTGGTAATATCCGTTACAGAATGATGTCGGTTTTTAATGCAGTGCCGCCTGAGGGATCGAAGGTCACGGGCATTCAATGCTGGTTTTCGGGTTTGCCGCTTACTTGCACAGATTTCTCCAGATTCTCTGAATCTTTTGATGATATTATGGACTGTAGATGATGAAATCCCTAAATTCCTTGCAATTGCACGTTGAGAAACGTTGTTCTTAAACTGTTGGACTATTTGCTCACGCAGTTGTTCACAAAGTGGTGAACCTCGCCCCATCCTTGCTTGTGAACGACTGAGCCTTTCGGGGACGCTCCCTTTATACCCAATCATGACATTTACCTGTTTCCAATTAACCTGTTCACCTGTGGAAACAGGTGTTTCTTGAGCATTCCTCAACTTTCCCAGTCTTTTGTTGCCCCTGTCCCAACTGTTTTGGAACATGTTGCAGGCATCAAATTCAATTTGCAAAAAAAACAATAAAGTTTATCCGTTTGAACATTAAATAACTTGTCTCTGTAGTGTATTCAATTGAATATGGGTTGAAAAGGATTTGCAAATCATCGTATTCTGTTTTTATTTACGTTTTACACAACGTCCCAACGTCATTGGAATTGGGGTTGTAAATGTGCACAAATTCCCACAGACACTCTTGTAGAAAAGCCTCCCCAGTAGAGCGAACGGTAATAAATCTCTGATGTCCGACAGCTCGTCAGGTTCATGAGTTCTGCATCACCTCAGATTCTCCACTAGGTGTCACTATACTTCCCCCCTCCCCAGGGTTAAACTCTGGTGTTACTCAGGCTGCAGGTATGTAGCAGCACACGCTCCTCACAAACGTTCTTTTATCACGATTAGCTCCCTGATTACATTTTTTTAAACACACACAAACATCACGCTGGTACTGGGATCCTGTGCCAACTATTCCAGTAATGGTGTCGCCCGTCACGTCACTAAAGCACCGGGACACTGACAGTAACAACAGTCTCACATCGTCTCAGTCGTCTCTCCAGCACCGACGAGCTTCCCGTGGTCCATCTCACCTCCCGACAGAAGACTCGGGTACGTCCAAGAAATCGTATTACCGGTTATCTGTTTTTTTTTTATTGGATAGATAGATAGATAGATAGATAGATAGATAGATAGATAGATAGATAGATAGATAGATAGATAGATAGATAGATAGATAGATAGATAGATAGATAGATAGATAGATAGATAGATAGATAGATAGATAGATAGATAGATAAGATAGATAGATAGAAACCACAACTCTAGTCTCAATGAAAGAAAACAACAAAAAGACAAAGTTTAGTTATGCTAAATTTATACAGACAGACAGATAGACAAGAAAATAGACGGACAGGCAGACAGAAACAAACAAAAAAAAAGAAAAAAGACAGACAGAAAAAAGAAACAGAAAGAAAGAAAAAAGGGAAGACATAGACAGACAGAAAAAAGAAAGAAAAAAAGAAAAAAGACATACAGAAAGAAACAGACAGAAATACAAAGACAGACAGACAGAAAGAGACACAGACTAATAGACAGACAGACAGACAGACAGACAGACAGACAGACAGGAAAAATGAGACAGACAGACGGAATCACAGACAGAAAGACAGACAGACAGACAGACAGACAGACAGACAGAAAAAAAAGAAAGAAAAAAAGAAACACAGACAGAAACAGACAGAAAGACAGACAAACAGAAAAAAAAATGAAAGACAGACAGAAAGAAGGAATTAAAGACAGAGACAGACAGAAAAAAAGAATGACAGAAAGAAAGAAAAAAGAAAGAAAAAAGACAGACAGACAGACAGACAGAGACACATACTAAAAGACAGAAAGAGACACAGACTAAAATAGACAGAGAAAGACAGACAGAAAAAAATGAAACACAGACAGACAGAAAGAGAGAAAGAAGAAAAGAAAGAAACAAAGGAACAAATAAAGACAGACAGACAGAGAGAAAGACAGACAGAAAGAAACAGACAGACAAACAGATAGAAAAAAGAAAGAAAAAAGACAGACAGACAGACAGAATCACAGACAGAAATACACAGACAGAATGAAAGAAAGACAGACAGAAAAACAAAGAAAGGAACAAAGAAAGACAGACAGACAGACAGACAGACAGACAGAAGCATTTGTGTGTCTGGGCGCCGATGTTCCAGAGCTCTTCTGAACGTTTCTTCATGTCTATATAGAATCGCTTTGTGCCCTGGAACTGGTGTCCCAATACTTTAGTCCTTATAGACTCTGTAAGGTGATCATGGTGAATCTCTTCAGTACTACACCATCTTTATCTCCTGTAGCTCCTCCTCGATGGAGAACATACCTGCTCCTCCGTACCCGGGACCTCCTCTCCAGAGTCTCCCGCCTCCCGCTCCAGAAGAGCAAATGACCTCCACCCACAAGCCGGGGGCGCACATGCACCCCAAAGCTCTGGAGGTAAGACCGCCACGATGATGCTTCTAAATTTAGTTAATACTTAATGGTTCCTGCTGGTTCCTGATGGTTCCTGTCTTCACCCCCAGTGTGTCGACAACCAAGAGAAGAAACAAGTCATGCAAGGAACCGGCCCCAGGTACGGAATCTTCTGGTCTTCCAACCTTCTGAGGTAATATAGGGTGGCGCAGCAGCCTGGTGAGTCCTGGACGAGCCAAACAGACCCAACTGGCAAGCTGAGGGAGGTAAAGTGGAATGGGGCGTCTTCCTGCTACTGCGTCAAGTGATCTCCAGGTCTGCTCCAGGTGCCTACAAGACCAGGGGAAGGGGGTCAAACTTACTCTGTTTCTAATCTTGCCTCTAGTATCTTGCCACCAGTGGACGTTCCCCCTCCAGCGTACCCGGGTCCTCCTCTGGATCATCAGCCACCAGGTCCAGTTCAGCGAACGTCCTCCACCCAGTCACAGCAGGGATATCTGCAGGTACGTAACCAGTAGAACCAGCAGAAACCCTCCCGTGACCCATTTGAACTCTGGTTCCAATCTGTTCCACAGGAGGCTCCCACCACCCAGTTCCACCCTTCACCAAACAGCTCCTTCTACCCTCGCCACGCCCAGCACAGGTACGAGCGAGAACCTTCATCACGTCCAGCCTTGGTTCTGAGGTAGGAAACATCTCAAAGTCTCCTCTGTTTATCTCCTCCAGTTCTTCATTCATGGAGAACGTTCCTGCTCCACCGTATCCAGGACCTCCACTGGATCACCAACCACCCGGTCCGAACCCGCCGCAGAGCAACTTCAGTCACCAAGCGGCGCAGCGTCAGAACTACAAGTGTGTACGAGCGCCGGTGGAGCAGACAGACAGACAGACAGACATGAAGGAAGGAAATAACAACAGACAAACAGAAAGAAAGACAGACAGGCAGACAGACAGACAAAAAGAAAGGAAGAATGACAGATAGAAAGACAGACAGAAAGAAAGACAGACAGGCAGACAGACAGACAAAAAGAAAGGAAGAATTACAGATAGAAAGACAGATAGAAAGACAGACAGAAAGAAAGACAGACAGACAGACAGACAGACAGACAGACAGACAGACAGACAGACAGACAGACAAAAAGAAAGGAAGAATGACAGATAGAAAGACAGACAGACACACAGCAAAAGAAAGAACACCAGACAGAGAGACAGAAAGAGAGACAGACAGCCAAAGAAGAAAAGAACTAAAGACAGACAGACAGAAAGAGAGATAGACAGGCAGATGGACAGACAGACAAAATGACTAAAAGACAGAAACACAGACAGCAAAAGAAAGAACAACAGACAAAGACAGACAGACAGACAGACAGACAGACAGACAGACAGACAGACAGACAGACAAAAAAGAAATGAACTACAGACAGACAGAAAGAGAGACAGACAGACAGAGAAGAAAAGAACTAAAGACAGAAAGACAGACAGAACAACTGAAAGACAGACAAAAAGAAAGACAGAAAGAGAGAGACAGAGAGAGAAAGACAGGCAGAAAGACAGAATGACTAAAAGACAGATACAACGACTGACAGACAGACAGACAGACAGACAGACAGAAAGACAGAAAGACAGAAAGAATGACGGAACAACTTAAAGACAGACAGAAAAACAGACAGTCCAACAGAAAGACAGACAGGCGAACAGACAGATAAAGAAAAACAAACAGACAGTTAGACAGACAGACAGACAGACAGACAGACAAAAAGACAGAGAGACAGAGAGAAAAACAGGCAGACAGAAAGAGAGACAGACTGGTTTAAGGTTTGTCTCTGACTGAAGGTTCTTTTCTCTCCTTTAGCTCTTTTCCGAGAGAGACGGTTCCTCCTCCTCATCATCATCATCCTCAGTACGGGCCTCACGACGCCCCCTACGACCACACCCCCTACGACCACACCCAGGGTCCTTTCCACCCCCATGTCCCTCACCAGCACATGACCTCCACCCAGCATCCAGGAGCTCACGGGCATCACGACGCCCCCTGCAACCACACCCAGGGTCCATGCCACCCCAACGTCCCTCACCAGCACATGAACCACACCCAGCATCCAGGAGTTCACGGGCATCACGACGCCCCTACGACCACACCCAGGGTCCATGCCACCCCAACGTCCCTCACCAGCACATGAACCACACCCAGCATCCAGGAGTTCACGGGCATCACGACGCCCCCTACGACCACACCCAGGGTCCATTCCACCCCAGCGTCCCTCACCAGCACATGACCTCCACCCAGCATCCAGGAGCTCACGGGCATCACGACGCCCCCTACGACCACACCCAGGGAACGCCAGCCGTTCGCCCACAAGCACCACGACTTCATGGAGGTAAAGCTAGTTCGATGCTAAACGCTACACGTTACAGTTTACGTCCATGTGTAGAGACCCGTAACGCGTACGGTTTACTGTCTTCATCCTGCAGTACGCTGAACACTATCAGACGAAGAAGACGGAACACTTCATGTGCGACGACATGGAGAATATGAACCTGGGGTATGTACGTGTGTGTGTGGGGTCGAATCCCAGTTGGGCCATTGGCTAACGTCTGAGGAAACACGCTAGCTGTCAAGAGGCGTAGTTGTCTTGTCGAGCCCAGATACAATTTGTTTAAGCGGACAGACCAAAGAATCTGAGAGGGAATTGAACTCACAACCCTTGATTTACAAGGCCAGCGGGGTTGGGAGCCTTGCTCAAGGGCCAACCAGTGGCTGTATGGTAGAGCCGGGGTTCGAACCCACAGTCTTCCAATTGCTAGTCCAAAGCTCTACCCACTAGGAAGCCTAAGGGGTAGTGGGTAGTGGATAGCGCACTAGGCTACCATGAGAAACCCACTAGGCTCCCACTAGGAAGCCTTGTGGGTAGTGGATAGCGCACTAGGCTACCATGAGAAACCCACTAGGCTCCCACTAGGAAGCCTAAGGGGTAGTGGGTAGTGGGTAGAGCACTAGGCTACCATGAGAAACCCACTAGGCTACCACTAGGAAGCCTAGTGGGTAGTGGGTAGAGCACTAGGCTACCATGAGAAACCCACTAGGCTACCACTAGGCAGCCTTGTGAGTAGTGGATAGAGCACTAGGCGACCACATGAAACCCACTAGGCTCCCACTAGGTTACCACTAGGAAGCCTTGTGGGTAGTGGGTAGAGCACTAGGCTACCATGAGAAACCCACTAGGCTACCACGAGAAACCCACTAGGCTCCCACTAGGAACTGCTGGCTGCTCCAGGAGCTGCACATGGACCATGAATAATGGATAGCAGTGCCTGACTCTCAGTAAGCTATTCTGATTTCTGTGGGAAGTGGATACGAAACAAAAACCATATCAGAGCTGAATCTTGTCTGACTTCATACCGACACATATCCAGCCAGACAAGAAGAGCCGGTTCCAGAAATTCAATCACTGCCTGACATTTTTATCTTTCTTTAGCACCAACGAGACGTTGGAGCATCAACATCTGCACCATCAGTCGCACTGCCACGGTCACCAAGGACCAGCAGGTCTGTAACCAAACGTATTTATTACTATTTTACTATTTAGTCATAGCCAATTATTCTTCCACACCTGGAGACCCCAACGCTATCCGAGGAGGGTATACTTGCCTGACCTGCACCCTCTGACCCCTTCCGATTTGCCCGTATTCATGTGTGAGGCCAGTCCTGCGTATGGAGAGTCACTCGCTGATCTCAACGTTCCTCCACTTCGTCCTTACACAGCCTCGACGACCCCGCCCATTTCTTTAGGCCCGTCTTTTCCCAGCCAGAAGACTAGTGGCCGATCGTGCCTGCTAGGGGCGCCCAGTCGACCGGTAGCAGAGCCGAGATCCGAACTTGGAGAGTCCAGAATCCTAGCTTAGATTATTTATATCACATCGTGTTGTTGTTTACTGGACTGGATGGTGAAAAGCCTTCTGGGTAAGAATTATGGGTCGACAGGTTGGCGTCGTTTATCAAAAGTATTCGGACACCTGACCCAAGCTTGTTGGGAGTTCTACAACAGAGTGACTTCTGTGTGATCAATTCGTCTAGACTCGACACACTTCGGTATCGAAGAATTTGTGCCCGTTAAGTCAAGAGATGATGGCCTGAGCTGTCCAGGAACCGAGCTTTTCTAGAACCTCTAAGACGTGTTTCTGCTCCCCCTTCGCAGGAGCTCCCAAGTCCATGTACCGCCCCCCACTCAGAAGGGTGCGGACCCAACCGGAGGTGGAGGTCCTGCCCAGAGGTGGACGCTCGGTCCAGTCTTCAAGATCGACTGAGGTGCTTCAGAGTGAGGTTTCTTACACCGGGTTCGGGTCGGCCGCTCAGCCCCAGGTGATCCAGCAGCAAGGTCCAGCCATGATGGTCCAGCAACGAGTGGCGTCCACTGTGGTCCAGCAGCAGGGTCCGGCCATGGTGATCCAGCAGCAGGGTCCAGCCATGATGGTCCAGCAACGAGTGGCGTCCACTGTGGTCCAGCAGCAGGGTCCGGCCACGGTGATCCAGCAGCAGGGTCCAGCCATGATGGTCCAGCAACGAGTGGCGTCCACTGTGGTCCAGCAGCAGGGTCCGGCCACGGTGATCCAGCAGCAGGGTCCAGCCATGATGGTCCAGCAACGAGTGGCGTCCACTGTGGTCCAGCAGCAGGGTCCGGCCACGGTGATCCAGCAGCAGGGTCCAGCCATGATGGTCCAGCAACGAGTGGCGTCCACTGTGGTCCAGCAGCAAGTTGCGCCTACTGTGATCCAGCAGCGATTTGCACCCACCGTCATCCAGCAGCAACTGATGCCAATGGTGGTCCAGCAGCAATTGATGCC
Organism: Trichomycterus rosablanca; assembly: GCF_030014385.1. NCBI lineage: Eukaryota > Metazoa > Chordata > Actinopteri > Siluriformes > Trichomycteridae > Trichomycterus > Trichomycterus rosablanca. The sequence continues at coordinate 32,061,454 of NC_086002.1, forward strand.
CACCGTAGTCCAGCAGCAATTTGGAGCCACCATGGTCCAGCAGAGAGTCGTGCCCACGGTGGTCCAGCAGCAAGTCCAACCCACGGTGGTCCAGCAGCAATTGATGTCCACCGTGGTCCAGCAGCCAGCGAGCACCGTTGGTGAGTGTCCGACACCCTTCCGACGGAACGTTGATTATTATCGACCGTTAATACCAACATTGTAATTTTCCCTTTGATCTCTTCGCAGTTTATCGCCGCCTTTGATCTTTCGTCTTTGATCTCGACCCTTGGACCGACCGCCCGACCCGATAGGAACGACGCCTCGATCCAGACCATTTAAAAAGAGCAGGAAACTGATTAAGTTGGCACCCAGTTGGCACCAATCACGGGTTGGCGGGAGGAGGGTCGTCAGCTGACGCAAGAAAACGACCGTTAGTGATTGTTTGGTTAGCGTATTCTAAGATAGCTAAAAATGGTATGCGGGATATAGGGGGTATATGCGGGGTATCATTTTATTTTGCCTATTTGGTTAGTGGGTTCGAATACATAGTGTCCCAACTTTTTCTGATTTGGGGTTTTCTTCTACACGTGAGGCACCAGGGCGACGTTTCTAATCAGCAGGTTGCTTTAATATCTGTATGCTAATAAAGAATTAATTCCTTTAATCATTTTATAATGTTGGGTGTGTAACGATGTTGGATATTATTGGGACGTGGGTGTGATCTGATCTGTAATAAATATTAAAATTAAGATCTAACAAAATAAATCGAGGTTGTCGAGTGTTTGTTTACATTTTACGACACACACGTCCACGACACGCTCGTACCAGCAGCCACGCAGACTGGTTCCTCCAACAGAAGATAACGATCCATGAGCGGCCAGGCGCACCCGCTGACATGAACTGATCACGTACGACCACAAGTGTCGACTAACGGTTACTAACAGGGGGAAAAAATCAACAGTGTTAATGTAAAACATCCAGTGAGCGGCAGTTTGGCGTGGAAGTCAGAAAAAAGCAGCATGTCTGACTCTTACAAACAAGAGGTCAGAGGGGGAGAAGATCGAATCCCACACTTATATTCCACCCTCATGGACTGTTTTTGTATTTTTATATTAAATTTATTTTTACTTTACATTTACTCTTTTTATTTTATATTTGTTTTTCTTACTTTATATTAGATTTTTTACTTCATATTTAAATGTTTTAATTTTATATTTGATGTTTTATTTTTTATTTTAATTGTGAATTTCCCCACTGTGGGACCAATAAAGGATTATCTTATCTTATCTTATCTTATTTACTTTATATTATTTTTTTACTTTATATTTTATACTTTGTATTAAATTTTTTACTTCATAGTTAAATGTTTTTATTTTATATTTAATTATTTTATTTATTTATTTATTTTATAGTTTTTATGTGTTTTGTGTATGTGTGTATGTATATATACAGTGGTGCTTGAAAGTTTGTGAACCCTTTAGAATTTTCTATATTTCTGCATAAATATGATCTAAAACATCATCAGATTTTTACACAAGTCCTAAAAGTAGATAAAGAGAACCCAGTTAAACAAATGAGACAAAAATATTGTACTTTGTCATTTATTTATTGAGGAAAATGATCCAATATTACATATTTGTGAGTGGCAAAAGTATGTGAACCTTTGCTTTCAGTATCTGGTGTGACCCCCCTTTGCTCAGTCCTGCACACCGGCTTGGAAGAATTTTAGCCCGTTCCTCCGTACAGAACAGCTTCAACTCTGGGATGTTGGTGGGTTTCCTCACATTAACTGCTCGCTTCAGGTCCTTCCACAACATTTCCATTGGATTAAGGTCAGGACTTTGACTTGGCCATTCCAAAACATGAACTTTATTCTTTGTAGAACGACTTGTGTGTTTAGGCTCGTTGTCTTGCTGCATGACCCACCGTCTCTTGAGATTCAGTTCATGGACAGATGTCCTGACATTTTCCTTAAGAATTCTCTGATATAATTCAGAATTCATTGTTCCATCGATGATGGCAAGCCGTCCTGGCCCAGATGCAGCAAAACAGGACCAAACCATGATACTACCACCACCATGTTTCACAGATGGGATAGGGTTCTTATGCTGGAATGCAGTGTTTTCCTTTCTCCAAACATAACGCTTTTCATTTAAACCAAAAAGTTCTATTTTGGTCTCATCCGTCCGCAAAACATTCTTCCAATAGCCTTCTGGCTCGTCCACGTGATCTGTAGCAAACTGCAGACGAGCAGCAACGTTCTTTTTGGAGAGCAGTGGCTTTCTCCTTGCAACCCTGCCATGCACACCATTGTTGTTCAGTGTTCTCCTGATGGTGGACTCATAAACATTAACATTAGCCAATGTGAGAGAGGCCTTCACTTGCTTAGAAGTTACCCTGGTGGAGTCCAAACTCTTTAGAGATGGTTTTGTAACCTTTTCCAGCCTGATGAGCATCAACAACTCTTTTTCTGAAGTCCTCAGAAATCTCCTTTGTGCTTGCCATGATACACTTCCACAAACATGTGTTGTGAAGAGCAGACTTTGATAGATCCCTGTTCTTTAAATAAAACAGGGTGCCCACTCACACCTGATTGTCGTCCCATTGATTGAAAACACCTGACTCTAATTTCACCTTCACATTAACTGCGAATCCTAGAGGTTCACATACTTTTGCCACTCACAAATATGTAATATTGGATCATTTTCCTCAATAAATAAATGACCAAGTATAATATTTTTGTCTCATTTGTTTAACTGGGTTCTCTTTATCTACTTTTAGGACTTGTGTGAAAATCTGATGATGTTTTAGGTCAAATTTATGCAGAAATATAGAAAATTCTAAAGGGTTCACAAACTTTCAAGCACCACTGTATATTTATATATATATATAACACACACACACAGATACAGTGGGGAAAATAAGTATTTGATCCCCTGCTGATTTTGTAAGTTTACCCCCTTACAAAGACTTGAACAGTCTATAATTTTTATGGAAGGTTTATTTTAACAGAGAGAGACAGAATATCAACAAAAAATCCAGAAAAAAAACAGAATTAGTCCAGAATTACACGGGAGGAGCTCGTCAATGATCTCAAGGGAGCTGGGAGCAGAGAAATGCTGGATATGACCCCAAGAACACCATCCCCACCGGGCATTTCTCTGTTGATGCCAAAGAGCTCAATTTTGGTCTCATCTGACCATATCACATTCTCCCAAGCTTTCTCTGAATCATTCAGGTGTTCATGGGTAAACTTCAGACGGGCCTGTACATGAGCCTTCTTGAGCAGAGGGACTTTGCGGGCACTGCAGGATCTCGATCCATTACGGCGAAGTGTGTTACTAATGGTTTTCTTGGTGACTGTGCTCCCAGCTCCCTTGAGATCATTGACAAGCTCCTCCCGTGTAATTCTGGACTGACCTCACCTTTCTCAGAATCATTCTTACCCCACCAGGTGAGATCTTGCATGGAGCTCCAGAGTGAGGGTGATTGACTGTGATCTTGTATTTCTTCCATTCACCAACAGTGGTCTCTTTCTCACCAAGCTTCTTGCTGATGGTCTTGTAGCCCATTCCAGCCTTGTGCAGGTCTACAATCTTGTCCCTGACGTCCTTTGATAGCTCTTTGGTCTTGCCCATGGTGGTGGAGAGATTTGAACGGAAGAAACTGATTCTGTGACAGGAGTCTTTTATACAGGGACAGGAATAATTTGTAGCCTCATGGGCACATAACCGGTCTGTGGGGGTCAGAATTCTTGTTGGTTGGTAGGGGATCAAATACTTATTTCCCTTAATTAAATACAAATTAATTTATAACTTTTATTTAATGTTTTTTTACTGGACTTTTTGTTAATATTCTGTCTCTCTCTGTTAAAATAAACCTTCCATAAAAATTATAGACTGTTCAAGTCTTTGTAAGGGGGTAAACTTATATATATATGTATGTTGTGAAAGAACAAAGAAATGTTAAATTTATAAATAACAAAAGGTGCATGGTTTGCAATGATTCCCAAATCCTGTGATGACGTCCAGATCCTGTCTGTCAACAGTTGACATACATAACAAAAGACTGTTGCCTGCAATGAAGAGACTTACAAATCCTGTTCCCGCTGGCTTCAAACAGTTACTGCTCCTAAGAAACATCTGTTAACTTGTGAACTTGCCCACACAGCCATAAGGACATTGTCACAATGTATACAGTGTATCACAAAAGTAAGTACACCCCTCACATTTCTGCAAATATTTCATTATATCTTTTCATGGGACAACACTATAGACATGAAACTTGGATATAACTTAGAGTAGTCAGTGTACAACTTGTATAGCAGTGTAGATTTACTGTCTTCTGAAAATAACTCAACACACAGCCATTAATGTCTAAATGTCTGGCAACATAAGTGAGTACACCCCACAGTGAACATGTCCAAATTGTGCCCAAAGTGTCAATATTTTGTGTGACCACCATTATTATCCAGGACTGCCTTAACCCTCCTGGGCATGGAATTCACCAGAGCTGCACAGGTTGCTACTGGAATCCTCTTCCACTCCTCCATGATGACATCACGGAGCTGGTGGATGTTAGACACCTTGAACTCCTCCACCTTCCACTTGAGGATGCGCCACAGGTGCTCAATTGGGTTTAGTCCATCACCTTTACCTTCAGCTTCCTCAGCAAGGCAGTTGTCATCTTAGAGGTTGTGTTTGGGGTCGTTATCCTGTTGGAAAACTGCCATGAGGCCCAGTTTTCGAAGGGAGGGGATCATGCTCTGTTTCAGAATGTCACAGTACATGTTGGAATTCATGTTTCCCTCAATGAACTGCAGCTCCCCAGTGCCAGCAACACTCATGCAGCCCAAGAGCATGATGCTACCACCACCATGCTTGACTGTAGGCAAGATACAGTTGTCTTGGTACTTCTCACCAGGGCGCCGCCACACATACTGGACACCATCTGAGCCAAACAAGTTTATCTTGGTCTCGTCAGACCACAGGGCATTCCAGTAATCCATGTTCTTGGACTGCTTGTCTTCAGCAAACTGTTTGCGGGCTTTCTTGTGCGTCAGCTTCCTTCTGGGATGACGACCATGCAGACCGAGTTGATGCAGTGTGCGGCGTATGGTCTGAGCACTGACAGGCTGACCTCCCACGTCTTCAACCTCTGCAGCAATGCTGGCAGCACTCATGTGTCTATTTTTTAAAGCCAACCTCTGGATACGACGCCGAACACGTGGACTCAACTTCTTTGGTCGACCCTGGCGAAGCCTGTTCCGAGTGGAACCTGTCCTGGAAAACCGCTGTATGACCTTGGCCACCATGCTGTAGCTCAGTTTCAGGGTGTTAGCAATCTTCTTATAGCCCAGGCCATCTTCGTGGAGAGCAACAATTCTATTTCTCACATCCTCAGAGAGTTCTTTGCCATGAGGTGCCATGTTGAATATCCAGTGGCCAGTATGAGAGAATTGTACCCAAAACACCAAATTTAACAGCCCTGCTCCCCATTTACACCTGGGACCTTGACACATGACACCAGGGAGGGACAACGACACATTTGGGCACAATTTGGACATGTTCACTGTGGGGTGTACTCACTTATGTTGCAGCTATTTAGACATTAATTGCTGTGTGTTGAGTTATTTTCAGAAGACAGTAAATCTACACTGCTATACAAGTTGTACACTGACTACTTTAAGTTATATCCAAGTTTCATGTCTATAGTGTTGATCCATGAAAAGATATAATAAAATATTTGCAGAAATGTGAGGGGTGTACTCACTTTTGTGATATATATACTGTATATATATGACATTTTGATGAGGGGGCCCAATTTTTTTTTTTTGCACTGGGGCCCATGAGCTCCTAGTTACGCCACTGAACCTGGGTTCTTCTTGCTGTGAGTGAGACCCACCAAAATGATTTTTATGCATCAGCCCGCTGTTACACGAGATGCTGATGGAAAAACTGCATGAATGACCAAGGACGCAGGTGGTCCCTGACCCAGATCATATCATTAAAATCTTTATAATGACATCAAACATAACTAAAGGTATGAGGAAGTGTTTTTTTAGTTATTTTGTCCACCTGCAGAAGCAAACCCGTCTGAGAATGGGTTTGGTTGCAATTCTGCGCTTTTTTTCTCTTTCGGTTTCCTCCTGTTAAAGCCGGGATGGTTTTACAGCTCCAGTTTATTCTGCATTTAACCTCCACCACACTTCGTCTTTGCGCAGGTAAGTGTGTGTGTGTGTGTGTGTGTGTGTGTGTGTGTGTGTGTAGGGTTTAGAAACGATCTTTTAAATCCACTGAGACACAAATTTAAATCAGTTTTAATAATACAGACGGTGCCAGAAAATGTGGACTTACTTTAACACGTGATCGTACTAGATTCTAACAAGGGGGGCTTTAATATTTTAATTCCAAATTTTTCCTCTTTCTTAAATTCTTTTAAGGATATTTTTTAAAATCGGGCTATTTTTTTTGGACAGGCGCTACATGTCCAAAAGTATTTGGACGCCCATTTGAGAGCTTCAAGAACAAAACAGAGCGACCCTGCGTGTGATCTTCTGAGACGGTTTTCCCACAAGACTGCGGGAATTTGTGCCGAATGCTGACCGCGTTCGTACATAATTTGATCTTGACGCTGCGCTCTGTCAGGCCTGGACTGGAGAGGTCCTTCCCTAAACTGTTGCTGCAAAGTTGGAAGCACATCACTTCCTTTATATGATTGATTTATTACAGCTGTTAGCAACTAATGTGGCTGAAACTCACGAATTGGAATTTTGGTTTTTTTTATATTTTACTTTATATTAGATTTTTTTTATTTTATTTAATATTAATTTTTGTCTTTATATTTGAATTATTTTCTTTTCTTTTTCTTTTTTCTATTTTATATAAAAAAAATTTACTTTATATTTGATTTTTTAATTTTATATATGAATATTTTATTTAATATTTATTTTTTTCTTTATATTTGAATTATTTTCTTTTCTTTTTCTTTTTTCTATTTTATATAAAAACATTTTACTTTATATTTGATTTGTAAATTTTATATATGAATATTTTATTTAATAAATTTTTTTCTTTATATTTAAATGATTTTATTTTATTTTTCTTTTTTCTATTTTATATTTAAAAAAATAACTTTATATTAGATTTTTTTACTTTTATATTTTATTTTTTTTACTTTATATTAAATTTTTTACTTTTTACTAATTTTTTATTTTTACTGTGTTTGAATGTTTTTATTTAATATTTATTTTTTTACATTAAAGTTCATTTATTTACTTTATATTTTATTTTTTTACTTTATTTGTTACTTAATATCTGACTTCTTACTTAATTTTTTTACTTTACATTTAATTTATTTCTTTTATATTTGAATGTTTTTATTTTATATTAAATTGTTTTACTTTATATTGGATTTTTTTTAATTTTATATATAAATATATATATTTTTACTTTGTATTTACATTGCAACAGTGATCAAACGGCAAAAATAGCAGATCACTGCTGAGATCTGGAGCTCCAGGGTTCAGGGTTCGAATCTCAGCGGTGCTATCGGCCGGTCGGGTGTCCGCATGAGCATGATTAGCTAATAACTTGCCGAAACAGCCTAGCCATCAGGAGGCGCTGTTGTCTCATCAGTGCGCTCTCTCTCGGTGCAGGTCTCAAGCCCGGATATAAGTAGGGTGTAAGTCTGGTATGGGGTCCAGATCTGCCCTGGCGACGCCTAAATATGGATAATAAACCCTGATGGTTCACCCGTATTCCGGTGGACTGGCGCGCGAGGTCGGTCTCTCGCATGGAGAGTCGTCCGCTTATCTTCTGTACAGGTGCCTTGGACTACTTTTTCCACCCAGCGTCCTAGTGGCCGATTGTTCCCGCTAGAGGCGCACAGCTGACCGGTGTTGTACCGTCTCTCCACAGGTTGGTCCAACTCGTCTGGCGCCACCTCGACCCTCAGGCATCAAGTGGTGGACATGCAGATGATCAAGATGACAGATTTGGGTGAGCCGGTGATGCACCACCCCGGGGTGTTCCAGCTGCCGGTGTACCAGGAGCCCCAGGTGGTCGTCGAGCCCGTGCTCCAGAGCGTCGGTAACA
>NC_086002.1:32074531-32117031 GCF_030014385.1 Trichomycterus rosablanca
GGCTTCCCTCTCCGAGTCGCTTCCAAACAAGTATCGGGTGTCGGTTTCTATTCCGATGCGGATTAAAAATAGAGACTCGAGCAGCTGTCGGGATCATCCAGTGACTAGAAGCGCGTCCCGACCGCTCATTTATTAAAATAGATTAATAAATAAATAAATCAGTAAATGAATAAATAAATAAATAAATAAATACATAGATAAGTAAATAAATAGATAAATAGACACATAAATAAATAAATAAATAATGAATAATAAATAAATAATGAATATTAAATAAATAAATAATAAAATAAATACATAGATAAATAAATAAATAGATAAATAATAAATAGATAATTGAATAAATAGATCAATATTAAATAGATAAATAATAAATAGATTCATAAATAAATGAATAAATAATTAATAAATAAATAAATAATAAAAATAAATAATAAAAAAATACATAGATAAATAAATAATGAATAATAAATAACTAATAAATAAATAACTAATAAATAAATAAATAAATAAATAGTAATAACTAATAAATAAATAAATAAATTATAAAAATAAATAATAAAATAAATACATAGATAAATAAATAAATAGATAAAAAAATAATGAATAATAAATAAATAATAAAAATAAATAAATAAATAATAAAATAAATACATAGATAAATAAATAAATAGATAAATAATAAATAGATAATTAAATAAATAGATAAATAATAAATATATAAGTAATAAATAGATAAATAATAAATCGATAAATAATAAATAGATAAATAATAAATCGATAAATAAATAAATCGATAAATAGATAAATAATAAATCAATAAATAATAAATAGATAAATAAATAAATAGATAAATAATAAATAGATAAATAATAAATAGATAAATAAATAAATAGATTAAAAAAAATAAAATAAAAACATTAAAAGTATCTCTTTCTATTTAAAAGTACTTTTTTAATGTGTTTCAGAAGGTTGTTGGTTCAAGCCCTGCTATACTCATACTTTAATTAAATGTAATCAATTATGAAATAAAATATAATAAACACATAAAATAAATAAATAAATAAATAAATAAATAAATAAATAAATAAATAAATATAATTGACGGATTGTCGGTTGTTAAGCGGCCGCTCGGACCGTGCGCGCGCGTGTACATGTGCGCGTGAGTGCGAGCGTGCGTGCGCGTGAGTGTGCGCGTGTTCGGGCTCCACACACACACACACACACACACACACACACACTGAGAACAGGCAGTGTGAGGGGTGTGTAGGGGGGTAGACACAGATTTGGCAGGAGGGGATCGCGGCGAGCACCGAGCGCTGATGGACAAAGGAACGAACCGGACTGGTGTGACTGGAACGGTTCGGGTTTAGGAGCGCTCCCGTTCCCGTGTATCTGTGGTCTCTTATCCCCGCGGTGTCGCGGTTAATCCGGAGCGCTCGGAGGATTCGGTAGTGGTGCGCCAACGACGCTAATTTGCGCAGAAAATGGGAATAACGGCCGGATAAAGACTGCGCGTTTAGGAGATGCGTCTGGAATAAATAAATAATCCCAGCGGGACGTTTTGCACCTCGGTTTTACACCGACAGATTCTTTATTATAAGGTAAGAACATAAATTTTATATATAGATTATTTTATTATGTATATATATTTATATATTTTTTAATATATAGAAGCAAATGCGCAATTAAAAAATATGCGCAAATTCGCGTTTTATGACATTCTTAATGCGCTTAATGGCTAATTACGTAAGACGGAGCGGCGCTTTACTTAATCACTAGTGTGTGTGTGTGTGTGTGTGTGTGTGTGTGTGTGTGTGTGCTGATATTCACCCCTTTGTGAGGCCCACATGCCCCCCCCCCCCCTGTGTGTGTGTTGGGAAGAGGGGACGTGGGTTCGATCCCCACCATGCAGAAGGTGTGTTGGCCCCTCTGTGAGTGAATATCCACCCGCTGTTTTCAAATCAGGGTTCATCCGTTTATCCTGGTCAGGGTCACGGTGAGTCCGATTGGTCGGGACTCTCTAGTGGGCACAGGGAGAACATGCAAATGTTCCAGGGGAATAGAACTCAGACCCTTCTTACTGTGAGGCGACTCCCGGATCCTCCTCTCTGTTACCCGACTATACATACACGAGTGATTAACAGTGTGTGTGTGTGTGTGTGTGTGTGTGTGTGTGTGTGTGTGCGTGTGTGTGTGTGTGTGTGTGAGTGTGTGTGTGTGTGTGTGTGTGTGTGTGTGTGTTGGGGGGTCACGACAGTGTTGAGATCTGGTCTCGTGGGTAAAGTTTTTATACGTCTATATAAGGAGTGTGTTTATGTGCGTGTCTGTCTGTGTGTGTGTTATTGTGTGTGTGTGTGTTATTGTGTGTGTGTGTGTGTGTTATTGTGTGTGTGTGTGTGTGTGTTATTGTGTGTGTGTGTGTGTTATTGTGTGTGTGTGTGTGTGTTACTGAGTGTTACTCTGTGTGTGTTTATGTTACTGTCTGTGTGTGTGTGTTTGTGTGTGAGTTACTCTGTGTATGTGTGTGTATATTATTGTGTGTGTTACTCTGTGTGTGTGTTACTTTGTGTATATTATTGTGTGTGTTACTCTGTGTGTATTACTCTGTGTGTGTAATATTGTTTGTGTGTGTGTGTGTGTGTTACTCTGTGTATATTATTGTGTGTGTGTTACTCTGTGTATATTATTGTGTGTGTTACTCTGTGTGTGTTACTCTGTGTGTATTACTCTGTGTGTGTGTTACTTTGTGTATATTATTACGTGTGTTACTCTGTGTGTTACTCTGTGTGTATTACTCTGTGTGTGTGTTACTTTGTGTATATTATTACGTGTGTTACTCTGTGTGTTACTCTGTGTATTTTATTGTGTGTGTTACTCTGTGTGTGTTACTCTGTGTGTGTTACTCTGTGTGTATTACTCTGTGTGTGTGTTACTTTGTGTATATTATTACGTGTGTTACTCTGTGTTACTCTGTGTATTTTATTGTGTGTGTTACTCTGTGTGTATTACTCTGTGTGTGTGTTATTGTGTGTGTGTTACTCTGTGTGTATTACTTTGTGTGTGTATATTATTGTGTGTTACTCTGTGTGTATTACTCTGTGTGTGTTATTGTGTGTGTGTTACTCTGTGTGTATTACTTTGTGTGTGTATATTATTGTGTGTGTTACTCTGTGTGTGTTACTCTGTGTGTGTGTTATTGTGTGTGTGTTACTCTGTGTGTATTACTTTGTGTGTGTTATTGTGTGTGTTACTCTGTGTGTATTACTCTGTGTGTGTGTTATTGTGTGTGTGTTACTCTGTGTGTATTACTTTGTGTGTGTATATTATTGTGTGTGTTACTCTGTGTGTATTACTCTGTGTGTGTTATTGTGTGTGTGTTACTCTGTGTGTATTACTTTGTGTGTGTATATTATTGTGTGTGTTACTCTGTGTGTGTTACTCTGTGTGTGTGTTATTGTGTGTGTGTTACTCTGTGTGTATTACTTTGTGTGTGTATATTATTGTGTGTGTTACTCTGTGTGTGTTACTCTGTGTGTATTACTCTGTGTGTGTGTTACTTTGTGTATATTATTACGTGTGTTACTCTGTGTGTTACTTTGTGTATATTATTGTGTGTGTTACTCTGTGTGTATTACTCTGTGTGTGTGTTATTGTGTGTGTGTTACTCTGTGTGTATTACTTTGTGTGTGTATATTATTGTGTGTGTTACTCTGTGTGTTACTTTGTGTATATTATTGTGTGTGTTACTCTGTGTGTATTACTTTGTGTGTGTTATTGTGTGTGTGTTACTCTGTGTGTATTACTTTGTGTGTGTTATTGTGTGTGTGTGTTACTCTGTGTGTGTAATATTGTGTGTGTGTGTTACTCTGTGTATATTATTGTGTGTGTTACTCTGTGTGTATTACTCTGTGTGTGTATTACTCTGTGTGTGTTACTCTGTGTATATTATTGTGTGTGTTACTCTGTGTATATTATTGTGTGTGTTACTCTGTGTGTGTTACTCTGTGTGTGTTACTCTGTGTGTATTACTCTGTGTGTGTGTGTTACTTTGTGTATATTGTGTGTGTTACTCTGTGTGTGTTACTCTGTGTATATTATTGTGTGTGTTACTCTGTGTATATTATTGTGTGTGTTACTCTGTGTATATTATTGTGTGTGTTACTCTGTGTGTGTTACTCTGTGTGTATTACTCTGTGTGTGTGTTACTTTGTGTATATTATTACGTGTTACTCTGTGTGTTACTCTGTGTATATTGTGTGTGTTACTCTGTGTGTATTACTCTGTGTGTGTGTTATTGTGTGTGTTACTCTGTGTGTATTACTTTGTGTGTGTATATTATTGTGTGTTACTCTGTGTGTTACTTTGTGTATATTATTGTGTGTGTATTATTGTGTGTTACTCTGTGTGTGTTACTCTGTGTGTGTGTGTTACTCTGTGTGTATGACAGTGTGTATTACTGTTTGTGTGTGTGTTACTCTGTGTGTATGACAGTGTGTATTACTGTTTGTGTGTGTGTATTATTGTGTGTTACTCTGTGTGTGTTACTCTGTGTGTGTGTTACTCTGTGTGTATGACAGTGTGTATTACTGTTTGTGTGTGTGTTACTCTGTGTGTATGACAGTGTGTATTACTGTTTGTGTGTGTGTATTATTGTGTGTTACTCAGTGTGTGTTACTCAGTGTGTGTGTGTATTATTGTGTGTGTGTATTATTGTGTTACTTAGTGTGTGTTATTGTGTGTGTATTACTCTCTGTGTGTATATATTATAGGGTGTGTGTTATTGTGTGTGTGTGTGTGTGATGGTTAGCGTGCGGCGCTGGTCTCTCCTTACATAAACTCGACTTGGTTGCATCTCAGACATCCCACGCATGCCTGCGGTTGCTATGGAAACCCCTTTGGAGAGGCGCGACCGGGGGCCGCTCGGGGCGCGAGACACAACAAAAGCGTGACATCAGCACTGCGGTCCTGCGGCCGCCGGTGCAGCGGACAACGGCGACCCGAAGAGCCGCCCAGTAAACGGTGCGGGGTAAAACGCTGCGGCGACGGGGTGTTACATCACACGGGCACCACGGCGACGGGGCGTTACATCACACGGGCACCACGGTGATGGGGCATTACATCACCACGGTGACAGGGGTTTAGACAACGGTGGTATTTCTGAGCTTTTGTTGGCGCTACAGACCCTCTTTGTTTCCTGACCGAATTCTCTCCATCTCACCACCGCGCCCCCCCGGTGACCCCCCGCCGCGCCAGATCGGTTTATTTAAAACACTCGATACGCTGGATGATCAAAAGTATTTGGACTCCTGAGCATGAACCTAATTAGGCCCCTGACACGACCCTCCTCACTGAGCCCGGGCTTGTGACCTGCACTAACAGGTGCGCCTCCTAGTGGTGAGGCAGTTCACCTGTTCCTCTTCAGGTGTTGGCCAAACATGTGTGTGTGTGTGTTACTGTGTGTGTGTGTGTGTGTCACTGTGTGTGTGTTATAAGAATTCTGTGTGTGTGTCACTGTGTGTGTGTGTGTGTGTGTGTGTGTTATAAGAATTCTGTGTGTGTGTGTGTGTGTTACCGTGTGTGTGTGTGTGTGTTATAAGAATTTTCTGTGTGTGTGTGTTACTGTGTGTGTGTGTTACTGTGTGTGTGTGTGTTACTGTGTGTGTGTTACTGTGTGTGTGTGTTACTGTGTGTGTGTTACTGTGTGTGTGTGTGTTACTGTGTGTGTGTGTGTGTGTTATAAGAATCCTCTGTGTGTGTGTGTTACTGTGTGTGTGTTACCGTGTGTGTGTGTGTGTTACTGTGTGTGTGTGTGTTACTGTGTGTGTGTGTTACTGTGTGTGTTACTGTGTGTGTGTTACTGTGTGTGTTACTGTGTGTGTGTGTGTGTTACTGTGTGTGTTACTGTGTGTGTGTGTGTGTTACTGTGTGTGTGTGTGCTACTGTGTGTGTTACTGTGTGTGTGTGTGTTATAAGAATCCTCTGTGTGTGTGTGTTACTGTGTGTGTGTTACCGTGTGTGTGTGTGTTACCGTGTGTGTGTGTTACTGTGTGTGTGTGTTACTGTGTGTGTTACTGTGTGTGTGTGTGTTATAAGAATCCTCTGTGTGTGTTACAGTGTGTGTGTGTGTTACTGTGTGTGTGTGTTACTGTGTGTTACTGTGTGTGTGTGTTACCGTGTGTGTGTGTGTGTGTGTGTTACCGTGTGTGTGTGTTACTGTGTGTGTGTGTGTTACTGTGTGTGTGTGTGTTACTGTGTGTGTGTGTGTGTTACTGTGTGTGTGTGTGTGTTACTGTGTGTGTGTGTGTGTGTTACTGTGTGTGTGTGTGTGTGTGTGTTACTGTGTGTGTGTGTTACTGTGTGTGTGTTTTACTGTGTGTGTGTGTTACTGTGTGTGTGTTACTGTGTGTTACTGTGTGTGTGTTACTGTGTGTGTGTGTGTGTGTGTTTTACTGTGTGTGTGTGTGTTACTGTGTGTGTGTGTTACTGTGTGTGTGTGTGTTACTGTGTGTGTGTTTTACTGTGTGTGTGTGTTACTGTGTGTGTGTTACTGTGTGTGTGTTACTGTGTGTGTGTTACTGTGTGTGTGTGTTTTACTGTGTGTGTGTGTGTTACTGTGTGTGTGTGTGTTACTGTGTGTGTGTATGTTACTGTGTGTGTGTGTGTGTTACTGTGTGTGTGTGTGTGTGTTACTGTGTGTGTGTGTTACCGTGTGTGTGTGTGTGTGTGTGTGTTACTGTGTGTTACTGTGTGTTACTGTGTGTTACTGTGTGTGTGTTAACGTGTGTGTGTGTTACTGTGTGTTACTGTGTGTAACTGTGTGTTACTGTGTGTGTGTGTGTGTTACTGTGTGTTACTGTGTGTTACTGTGTGTGTGTGTTAACGTGTGTGTGTGTGTGTGTTACTGTGTGTGTGTGTTACTGTGTGTGTGTGTGTGTGTGTCACTGTGGGTGTGTGTATTAGAGACCTCGGTGTGTGTGTGTGTGTGTGTGTGTGTCACTGTGTGACATATAAACACTGTCATCGAAACGGGCACAAATCCCCACAGTAGTTGTAAGTGTTAGTAGTGAATGTTGTGGTTGTAGAGGTTTGATTCTGAGTTTTCTCACCCGTACAGCCATGGCGGCGGTGTCGGCGGCGCTCCCCGCCCTCCTCGTCCTCCTCTGCTCCGGCGCGTCCGGCAGCTCGGACGAATCCCAGCGCCTCCCCAGAGGGTGCGGCTCGGACCTGGACCCGTCGTTCCGGCTCCTGTGCGACCTGGAGTCGGTGTGGGGCGTGGTCCTGGAGGCGGTGGCGTGCGGCGGTGCGGTGTCGGCCCTGGTCCTGTGCGGCGTCCTGCTGTCCCGGCTGAAGACGGTGACGGAGCCGGAGCGGCGCAGCGGGGTGGGGCCGCTCCTGCTGCTGCTGCTGGGGGCGCTGGGTCTGTTCGGCCTGTCGCTGGCGTTCGTGATGGGGCGGGGCGAGGCCGTGTGCCTGGCGCGGCGGGGTCTGTGGAGCTGGCTGTTCGCGCTGTGCTTCTCGTGTCTGCTGGCGCAGGCAGTGAGGCTGAGGAAGCTGGCGGCCGGGGGGCGCGGCCCGTCGGGACCGGCGCTGTCGGCGCTGGCGTTCGGGACGGCGGCCGTGCAGGGCATCGTGAGCGGGGAGTGGCTGCTCCTGACGGTGGTGCGGGAGGGGCGGAGCGCCTGCGATTACCCGCCGCTGGACTTCGCGCTGGTGTGTGGTTACGCCCTGCTGCTCCTCCTGACCGCCTCGACTCTGTCGCTCGGCGTCCTGCTGTGCGGCGCCCGGCGCACCGACGATGCCGCCCGGAAGAAGAGGCGCCGCTGGAGCTGCAACGCCGTCTGGCTCTTCCTGTCCTGCCTGGGCTCCCTCCTGGTCTGGGCGGCGTGGTTGGGGTTCTACCTGTACGGGGGCGCGGCCACGGCCGACACGGACGGGGAGGAGCCAGCGCTGGCCATCGCCCTGGTGATGGAGGGCTGGGCGCTGCTGCTCTTCCACGCCATCCCGGAGACGCACCTGTGCCTGCGGACGGCCAATCAGAGTGGCGAGGACGGGGGGCAGGATTACTACGAGGCGCGGCAGCCACCGGCCTCGCACCCCTACCACGACGACGACGAGCTGCCGGCCAATCACAGGGCGGCGTACCCGGACAGGCAGGCCTTTTCCATAGAGGAGCACAACCCAGGTACTATTCAAGTCATTAAAGCTAGTGTTATGCTAATTAGTGGGCGGGGCTACACACTCTACACTGTGATGTAAAGTGTGCTGGCGGTAGCATCACATCAAGGAGGGCTGAACCAAAAGTACCCGGACACCCCGTTTTGTCAGCACCGCGTCCTGAGAAGGCCTCGCTCACGGTCGGCGTTCCCATTCGTCCCGGTGGTTTTCATTGAAACCCGAACCCAGACCAGTGGGCGGGGCAACACACTTCTCAAAGCTTTATCCGGGCCAATCGGGTTCGAGCGCCTCCAGTAAGGGGAGGGACTTTTAGCGCTCTCACTGTGATGTAAAGTGTGCTGGCGGTAGCATTACATCAGGGCGGGCTGAACCTTTGCCCCTCCTGCCAAAAAGCTCGGACCAGTGGGCGGGGCTACACACTTCTCAAAGCTTTATTCAGGCCAATCAGGCTCGAGCGCCTCCAGTAAGGGGAGGGGCTTCTATCACTCTTACTGTGATGTGAAGTGTGCTGGCGGTAGCATCACATCAGGGCGGGCTGAACCTCTGCCCCTCCTCCCAAAAAGCTCGGACCAGTGGGCGGGGCTACACACTTCTCAAAGCTTTATCCGGGCCAATCGGGCTCGAGCACCTCCAGTAAGGGGAGGGACTTTTAGCGCTCTCACTGTGATGTAAAGTGTGCTGGCGGTAGCATGACTTCAGGGCGGGCTGAACCTCCGCTCCTCCTCCCAAAAAGCTCGGACCAGTGGGCGACAGATTTGTGGGCGGGGCTACACACTTCTCAAAGCTTTATTCGGGCCAATCGGATAAGGGGAGGGACTTCATGCACTCTCTTTCTCTCTCTCTACACTTTTTCCACCCAACTTGGCAACCCTTCCCCGCCGTTCTTTCCTCTTGAGAATTAAGCGGCTCTATTAGCTAATTAGTCGCGAGTGTTAGCGCTGACCTTGCTAAGAGTCGCTGCTGAACGTGTGTGTGTGTGTGTGTGTTGACAGGCATGCAGGCTGACGGCTACCACGCCGCCATGATGCGCTCGAACCCGCCCTTCCGGAGCCACGTGTACCAGCCCACCGAAATGGCCCTGCTGATGAACGGAGGAACGGTAACAAGCGCTAACGCACGCGGCACCTTGACAACCCGACACACCCACCCCTCCAACATTAACACCAGTGACCCTATTTGTGACCCTTCGGGTGGGATTCGAACCCCTTTGTTCAGCCAAAGAAGCATCTAGTCTGCCGGGTGGGAAAAGAGTAGACTAAAAAAAGGGGCGGGGTCTTCCCCGAGCAGAGGAGGAGTCACTGGCTATGACTAAATTAGCAGAAAGGGGCGGGGTCTTCGATAGTACTTCGAAGTACGGGCGATTGTGCCCTCCCGAGCAGAGGAGGAGTAACTGGCTATGACTAAATTGGCAGAAAGGGGCGGGGCCACGCTGCCTAGGTCAGGCTGCGTCTCTATTGGTTGAAACGGCAGCAGACGCCGACTTGTCGGTCATGTGACGTCGCATCACTGTGATGTAAAGTGTGCTGGTGGTAGCATCACGTCAGAGTGGGCTGAACCTCCGCCCAGAGTATACCAAAAGTACCCGGACCAGTGGGCGTCAAATTAGTGGGCGGGGCTACACACTTCTCGAAGCTTTATTCGGGCCAATGGGGCTCGAGCGCCTCGAGTAAGGGGAGGGACTTCTATACCGAATACCAAGACCCGGACCAGCGGGCGACGCTCAGGGGCGTGGACGCGTTCACTGATCCGCCCCCTCGATTCGTAGGTTCGCGTAACCCCGTGCGCCTTCTGTATTTGTGACCCTCCCCCCCCCCCCCCCTGCTCTCTTGTTCAGTCAAAGAACACACCTCAATAAGATCCCGATAGGACGGGGTTGCTGGGCGCCCCCTAGCGGGCAAAATCGGGACAAAAAAAGGGGGCGGGGTCTTGGAGGTAGCCCGAGTCGCCTGTACAGAAGATCAGCGAGTGACTCTCCATACGCAGGACCGACCCCACATGCCGATCCACCCACGTACCGGCGAATAAGGAGGGTACAAAGGGAGGGCGTGTCAGCAGAATATACCCTCCGTACGCCATAAGGGTCTCCAGCAGAGGAAGAGGAACTGGCTACGACTAAATTAGGAGCAAATGCATCAATAAAATAGCTACAGCCACGCTGCCTAGGTCAGGCCGTGTGTCGAAATCTAGTCAACGGCGACTGGCGCCAACTTGTCGGTCACATGACGTAGCATTCTGCCCCGCCCGAAATCCACCTCACTGGAATGTAAAGTGTGCTGGCGGTAGCATCACGTCATGGTGACGGTCCGAACCTTATTATGGTTCGGGCCTTGCTCACGGGCGGCGTTCCGATTCGTCCCGGTGGGAGTGGCATGTTTTCCAGGCGCCGTGTGTACACCACACACACACACACACACACACACACACACACACTCGTACACACTGCACACCCTGAAGTGTGTTTCCGTCTCTCTGTGCCCCGCAGATTCCCAGCGCTCCTCCCAACTACACCGGACGCCACCTGTGGTGAAGCCCGTCACCGCGGATACCGGGCGGGGTCCCCGTCCGGCGCCGTCCCGCGCGGTACGGTTACTGATCCGAGACCGGAATTATCGGGACCGCTGAAGTACCCGTGTCTGAGGGAGGGAGGACTAATTTCGTCGTCATGTGACCCGTCAAGGCGGATCTCAGATCTCAGATCAGGTGGTTGTTAGTTTGTTGCTAAACTCATTCGTCCCCCCCGGAGATAACAGCGAATCAGATCAGCACGGGTACTTCCGCTAAACTCCCTCGCTTCCTTTACCGGGAAACGACGGCGTCCGCGGTCGGCGGTCAGTAACCGTACCCTGCGGTACCACCATCACTGCCTGACAACGAAACAAGCCACTTCGACGAAACGTTCGGACTCTGATGACGATGAGATGACGTCGTATTTCTTTCTATGACGTGTAACGTGGTGCATTGTGGGTGATGCGGCGAATTTGCACTGGAATGCCGACGGCCACGGTCAAAAGTATCTGGACGCCCCCTTCATACATACATACATATACGCTAGTACAGTTCTTTTTTGGGGGTATCCCAGCTTGTTTGGAAGCTGGGGTCAGAACGCAGGGTCAGCCCTGGATCCGAGAGGGGTAGGGGCCTCAATCAAGGGCCCTTACGCCGCGTGGAGACCCTGGTTAGTAGTCAAGGTGAGTGACTCTCCATACACGAGACCGACCTCACGAGCCGATCCACCAAAGTACAGAGTCGAGAAGGTTAGGGGCCTCACTCAAGGGCCCTTACGCCGTGTAAGGACCCTGGTTAGTAGTACTTCGGTGGATCGGCGCGTGAGGTCGGTCTCGCGTATGGAGAGTCACACGCCAATCAACCAAAGTACGGAGCCAAGAGGGTCAGGGGCCTCGATCAAGGGCCCTTACACTGCGCAAGGGCCCTGGTTAGTAGCCCGAGGCACCTGTACAGAAGTAGAGGAAGGTGGAGATTGGCGAGTGACTCTCCATACGCGAGACCGACCTCACAAGTCAATCCACCAAAGTATAGAGGGTCGAGGGCCTCCCTCAAGGGCCCTTACACCGCATAAGGACCCTGGTTGGTAGCCCGAGGCGCCTGTACAGAAGTGGAGTAAGGTGAGTAACTCTCCATACACGAGACCGACCCCACAAGCCGAGCCACTGAAGGATGGAGGGTCAAGGGCCAAGAGGGTCAAGGGCCCAACAGTGGCTGCATGGCAGAGAGGGATTCGACCTTTTAGCCTGTCGATCAACAGCCTGTACAGAAGTGGAGGAAGGTGGAGATCGGCGAGTGACTCTCCATACGCGAGACCGACCTCGCACGCCAATCCACCGTACAGAGTATGGAGCTGACAGGGTCAAGGGTCTCGCTCAAGGGCCCAACATTGGCTGCTTGGCAGAGCCGGGATTCGATCTCTCAACCTGTTGAACGACAGCCCGAAGCTCCGCCCACTAAGCTCCCAACTTTAAAGATAAGTCGTTTCCAGTGACCTCGGCCACCACACCAGAGTCCTTCGGTCAGGCGTCCGGATACTTTTGGCCGTGTTGTGTATCGTCGCTATCGACCACCCGGTCCCCCCCGACCTTTGGGAAACACACACCACTGGAGGTACGGAGCGATACGGCGGGGACGAAGGTTTTCTAACGTCTTAGAAAAGACAATCAAAATTTACTAACGATTCTTTTGTAAACGCTAAACAGTCGTCGCTCGGTTGCGAAACGCTAACGTGCTTTTCTGTTTCTTTATTATTTCCGTTCGCTAATCAGGGATGCGTTTCTGTGCACTTTACTCTCGCGCTCGCCATTCGCTAGTCGCATTGTAGAACCGCGTACGAGCGTTTCGTGGAATTTCTTTCGTGAGTAGCGTGTCGGTACTGACGTCGTTCGTTTGTTTTATTATTATTATTATTATTAACCAGTAGGCAGTTGGACGAGTGGATAATATTAGTAGCACTTTACGCCGTTGGGGGGCGGGGCTTCCGGATCTGCGCCGACGTTCCGGCGGTCACGCGGAAATGGGCGTGTCTGAGGGAGGGAGGGAGGGTCGGGCGGAGAGGGGTATAATCAGACGTAACGATGAACTTGTCTTCGAATCTCGGCTCTGAAATCTGTCGGCCGGGCGCCACCTAGCGGGCACGATCGGCGGTGCAGACAGTCTGGGTTGCCAGGTCCTGCAAAAAAAATGCAGTCTAGAATCCCCCCAAATCTGTTCATCTAAATCTGTTAATCTTACATTGTTGGCGCCCCCTAGCGGCCACGATTGGCAGTGCAGACAGCTGGCAGACACGAGCTGTTGGCCCGTCTGGGTTGCCAGGTCATGTTAAAAAAATAATCCCCCCCTAGAATCCCCCCAAATCTGTTCATCTAAATCTGTTAATCCTACATTGTTGCCGCCCCCTAGTGGGTACAATCGGCAGTGCAGACATTCTGGGTTGCCAGGTCCTGCAAAAACATACAGTCTACAACCCGACTTCGGAAGCTGAAACTAGCCCGAAAATCTGTTCATCTAAATCTGTTAATTTTACATTGTTAGCGCCCCCTAGCGGGCACAATTGGCAGTGGAGTCAGTCTGGGTTGCCAGGTCCTGCAAAAAATATACATTCTAGAATCCCCCCATCCGAGACTGAAACCTGCCCAAAAATCTGTTAATCTTACATCGTTGGCGCCCCATAGTGGACACGATCAGGAGTGCAGACAGTCTGGGTTGCCAGGTCCTGCAAAAACTTACAGTCTAGAATCCCCCCAAATCTGTTCATCGGCAGTGCAGCAGATCCAAGCTGTCGGATCATCTGGGTTGCCAGGTCCAGCAAAAATATCCAGTCTAGAACCCGACCCTCAAAAGCTTAAACTAACCCAAAAATCTGTTCATCTTACATTGTTGCCCCCTAGTGGACACGACTGGCACTGCAGACGAAATCAGGCTCTAGTCTGCTGGGTGAGAAAAAAAAAAAAGTTGCGGGGTCTTGAAGAAGGTCCTGGGTTCGATTCCCAGGCACCTTTCTGTATGAGGTTTGCATGTTCCGCTTGGTTTGTCCTGTGATGAGAACAGCTGACGTGCGACTCTCCCTGTAGGGTTCAAACCCGGAGTCGAGTTACGGCCGCGCTACAACATTCCAGTTTCCTTTTGGAGTCTGGTGAACAGGGGCCCGATTTAGGAGGGTGAGACATCAGTCTGCTGGGTAATGCCGCTGGGTAATGCCGGTCGCTGAGGGACGCTCCTCTCCGGGTTCGAATCTCAGCTCTGCTGCCCCCTGGTGGACACGATCGGCAGTGTAAGGACCCTGGTTAGGAGCCCGAGGCGCCTGGACGCTGAAACGTCGGATGTTCGTTAGTAAACCGCCGATTTTCTTTAACAGCTTCGTGGTTTTTCTTTATTTGATAGTAAAAGTTCTCAGTGGTGTCGTTCTTGCACTTCTCGCTTCCACCTGATGTAGGCGCTCAAACCCCCTCCGGTTCATACATGGTTCGGTCCTGGACGCTTGGTGATGTTTTGGTGATTGAATGCAGCACCGTGGACGTTCAGAGATATTAAAAGGCCATAACTTAACTGTGCAGTATCTGTTTTTATTCTCTGTTTTTAATGTCTCCTCTTTGAGAATAAAGCTTTTCATGGCGAACCTGTCCTCGTGTCTTTATTTATTTATTTGATTACATTAATACAAAGGTTTAATATCACTGTGCATTTTTTATAGGAAATCAATAGAATAGCTAGCTTAATATTCTTTTAATTAATTTATTTTTTATTTATGTTCATTTATTTTTATTTCTTAAAAAATTTTTTTTTTTTTAATTGATTTATGTTCATTTATTTCTTTATTTGTATTTTATAAAATGTATTTTAATTTATTTTTATGTTAATTAAGTTATTTTATAATTTATATTATATTTTTTTTATTTTTTATGCTTGTTTATTTATTCTTATTTTATAAAACTATTTGTAATTTATTCTCTATTTATTTATGTTTACTTATTTATTTATTTATTTGTATTTTATAAAATTTGTTTTCGTTGTTTTTTATTTATGTTAATTTATTTATTTATTAAATACACTTGTAATCAGTTTTTATTTATGTTTATTTATTTATTCATTTTTATTTAATACAATCTATTTTGTTTTACGTTTTGTTTACTTATGTTCATTTATTTATTTATTCTTATTTTATAAAATGTATTTTAATTTATTTTTAATTAATTTATGTTTATTTATTAATTTATTCTTATGTTATAAAATTCATTTTAATTTATTTTGTATTTATTTATGTTCACTTATTTATTTGTATTTGATAAAATTGATTTTAAATCATTTGTGTATTTATGTTTATTTATTTATTCGTTTTTATTTTATACAATCAATTTTATTTGTATTTCTTATTTATTTATGTTCATTTGTTTATGTTAATTTTTATTTTATTATGAATAATAAAAAAGGCATTTAAATCTTTTTTTTTAATCTGTAACATAATAAAAAATACTAGTGTGTATACAGAATAGAATAGAATAGAATAGAATAGAATAGAATAGAATAGAACAGACAGGTCAAGCATTTACCAGGTAAATCCAGAACCTAATAAATCATCTCACTTCTCAGAGCTTGTGCTCACACTGAACAACCATGAGCTTCTCTCAGCAAATAGTTCAGGATTTGGAAATGAATCTAGCTGATGCTGATAAAGAGAGATAAAAGACATGAACAGAGATTTAAGAGCTTTTAATGGGACACAAAATACAAGGGGAACTGTGGAATTTAAGTATTAGACACGGCCTTTAATTAGGACTTTTATTATGAAATGTGAGCTTGTATGTGACGCGTCTGTGTCCGGGTTTTGCTGCTGGATTCACGTTGCTGGATCTGAACCCACGTGTGTTTATAAGTAAGTTTATTTATTCATTATTATTACAGATAAATAACCGCATTTATGATCAGATTTAATGTTTTGCTATTTAAATGATCGTTTTTGTGAATCTGAAACACTAAGATTTACATTTATTCCAGATTTCCTCACAACGTGTCAGAAATGTTAATATTTATTGTTAAAAAAATCAAACCATCACAGTTTAATAAACAAATACTGGATCTTTATTATTTATTTATTTATTTAAGTTCTGCAGGTTAATATAGAAATTTAGCTTTCCAAGCTGCTTTTAGTTTATTAATATATTAAAAATATATATAAACCTTAACTATAAAGCATGCATTATGAGCAGTAAATGCATTATTACACAATTATTACATTATTACAGCTGTCAAAATGTTCTACTACTAATAATAATAATTATAATAATAATATTAATAATAAAAATAATAAGAAACTCTACGTGTCCCATCATTTACTGCATTTGTCATTTAATAATATTATTAAACAAACTACACCAGTAAATAATTGCATGATAATAAAGATTAAATTAATACATTTATTACAATTTACTTTCAATAATCAGACACTTTGTGATGACAGGAAAATACTATTAAATACATCAGAACCGAACCAAATATACACAATTATAGTAAAATTACTCACCAGGGTCACCGTGTGCAGCAATAAAATAATAAACAACGATGCTATAACATTTATTATATCTGTTATGTTTAGTTTATTCGAAAAAAACGTGTTAAAACTGCACATTTATTACCTAACGCTGTTAATTAAACTTAGTGTTTGAATCTGTTTCCATATTAGGAACCGACTCTTTAAAACTTGTTGTCGGCTCAGTGTGAAGTGCGTTGGATAAAGGAGTCGACTCCTAGTCGTTCATGGAACCGAGTCCGAATGATTCGGCTAGTAACCGTTACTGAGAATGTAAACAAACGGATAGCTTCATTCAGTTCTGACACAAATTCTTACAATTTATGACGTTTTTATGTTATTAATACACATATATCCATAATAAAGTAGTCATATTTAAAGAATTTACCGTAAAAGTGATGAAATTATGAAAAAAAAAATGAATAAAATTAGATACAGAATATGTGATACTAGCTGATTGGCTAATGCTGCGTTCAAGAATACAACAATGTATTAAGTTTCCCGTACACAGTCTTAATCTGAGCCAAAATTAATTTAATAGCATTAAAATATGATAAATATGCAGTAATCCCATATAATTTATATAATTTTTGAACACCCCTGTTGCAGGAATACGTTTCTGTGAGCAAACTGAGAAAAAAAAACATGTTTGAATGCCTTAATAATCCATAAAATTCCAATCAAGAAGATCTTTTAGAGAATATTCTAGATTTAGTTTTAACCGTTTGCATTATTAAATCATTGGACACTCATATCTGACAGGAGGGAAGAATGAATAAGGACACCGGCGAAGAAGGCCTGGTTCCAGACAAGACGAAGAAGAAGAAAAAGAAAATGAAAAAAGAACTTAAAGAGAACGCGGACATTCCACCTAAGAAAAAGAAGACTAAGAGTAAATCAGAAGACACGGAAAGAACTAGCATGAGTGAAGGACGTGTCGTGGAATCACTGGATGTAGAAGTTCCTGGAAAGAAGGTCAAGAAAAAGAAGACGAAAAAAGAAGTGAAAGAAGACGATGTAGCTCCTTCAAAGAAGAATAAGGTTGATGACGAAGGTGTGGAAACCAGGGACGCCAACGTTCCTGAAGTCCAGACGAAGAAGAAGCTAAAAAAGCAGGTCAATGTAGAAGAATCAGAGGAAACCATGGACCACAGACAAGGAGATAAGAAGAAAAAGAAGAAGAAACAAGAAGTAATAGGGGAAGAGGAAGCTGCTGTAGATGTGGACGTTGATAAGAACTTCCAGAAGAAGGGAAAAAAGAAGAAACGAGAAGTAATAGAGGAAGATGAAGCGGCTGTAGATGTGGACGTTGATTTGCAGAAGAAGGTCAAAAAGAAGAAAAAGAATGCAAAAGACTCTACAGCTAAAGGTTGTGAAGGAGTCAGGACGTCAAAAAAGAAAGAAAAGCCTCGTGCCGAGGTGGAAGAAGAAGCAGACGAGGGAACGGACGTCGTCCAAGAAGAACCGAAGAAAAAAACAAAGAAACCCAAGAGCCTTCACGAGGACTCAAGAAAAGGAAAGAACCCTGAGAGGGACGACGTGGACGAGACGCCAGGACCGGAGCTCAACGGCGAGTCCGGGGTCAGAAAGAAGAAACGACGACTGACCGAAGGAGACGACAGACCTCGGGACGGAGAGGAACCGAAGATCAAGAGAAAGAAGAAAAAAGAGCGAAAGGTGAAGGAGGAGCGTGGAGATCCTGGGAACGGGGACGAGGACAAGGAGGACGAAACGAAAGTGGGAGGCGGTGAGGAGATCCAGGAGGAGGAAAGAGTGGACGTGGAGAAAGGGGACAACAATGGAGTAAGTATATACTTACCATATAGAAGTACTTTGTAGTTCTACAATTACTGACTGTAGTCCATCTGTTTCTCTACATACTGTTCTTCAATGGTCAGGACCCTCACAGGACCCCCACAGAGCAGGTATTATTTAGGTGGTGGATCATTCTCAGCACTGCAGTGACACTGACATGGTGGTGGTGTGTTAGTGTGTGTTGTGCTGGTATGAGTGGATCAGACACAGCAGCGCTGCTGGAGTTTTTAAACACCGTGTCCACTCACTGTCCACTATTAGACACGCCTACCTAGTCGGTCCACCTTGTAGATGTAAAGTCAGAGACGACCTTCATCAGGGGTCACAGGACGCTGCCCACAGGGCGCTGTTGGCTGGATGTTTTTGGTTGGTGGACTATTCTCAGTCCAGCAGTGACAGTGAGGTGTTTAAAACTCCACTCATACCAGCACAACACACACTAACACACCACCACCATGTCAGTGTCACTGCAGTGCTGAGAATCATCCACCACCTAAATAATACCTGCTCTGTGGGGGTCCTGATCATTGAAGAACAGCATGAAAGGGAGTAACAAAGCATGTAGAGAAACAGATGGACTACAGTCAGTAATTGTAGAACTACAAAGTGCTCCTATATGGTAAGTGGAGGTGGTTTTAATCTTATGGCTGATCGGTGTATAAACTTGTGGTGGCGGCAGAGCTGCCGGCCTGGCCGGGGGTCCGCACAGAAACAATCGATGGTCTTTGAGAGAGGGAGGGAGGGTCGCTCAGGGTGTCTTCCCTCAGCTCCTACAATATTAGAGCCAAGATTGGCACATTGGATATGACTAAATTGGGAGATAAAGAGGGAACCAACCTTGTCATCAGAGCACTGCTCCAAAAGTATTTGGACGCCTGCTTGGGAACTTGTCCAAACTGTATATGTGACCTTGGGACTTTGGGATTGAAGTGTATCTGAGTGTTAGTCAGAAGATGACTGGTGTCCCAATACTTTCAGTAGGACTGGGCAGTTGTAGCCTAGTGGTTGAGGTACTAAACTAGCAATCAAAAGGTTGCTGGTTCAAGCCCCACCATTGAGCCCTTGAGCAAGACCCTTGACCCTCAATTTCTCAGACACTCTACTGACCCAATACTGAAGGTCACTTCACATAATCACAATGTAATGTGGGGACTGGCACAGGTGCCACGCCCTCTTCCAAGAGCCTCCACCTGACCTCAGACTTGTCTCTTGTCCTTTTGCCCCTCCAGAACTTCGGCCAGTGGGACACGGCGCACTTCGACAGCTCCGAGCGCCAGGCCAAGTTCCTGCGCCTGATGGGCGGCTCCAAGAGGGGCGCGGAGCCGGCGAGAGGGAGCGGCGGGCGCGGCGGGCGCTTCAACATGGCCCTGGGGAGGGAGGGCCAGCAGCACATGCAGCGCGCCCTGCTGGGGGAGTTCGAGCGCGCCCAGGGCCGGCGCGCGGACTTCCAGAACAGGGGGGCGGGGCTGGGGTTCGCCGCGCCGACGTCCGGGAGGAGGTCCGCCATCGACGCGGGGGCGCGGAACTCGGTGCGGTTCGACGACTGACCGTCCGAGGTGCGCCGCCCTGCTGGTGGAGGACTGAACGGTCAGGGGTTGGCATTTATGAACAGTGACGATACACCGTATGGTCAAAAGTATGTGGACGCCTGTGGTATTAACAAGCTCAGGAGTAGCGGGTGTAAAATAAACCGAATGCTTTCAGTCTGGGTCAAGATGTTAGGGAAGGGCCTTTCCTGTTCCAGGACAATGGTGTAGAGCCGTGTATCAGCTTTGGGATGAATTGGAATGCCAACTGCGAGCTCACAAGGCCGGACGGGTGCCCACAATTTTGGGACGGGGCGAGCACTCGGGCGTCCCGATGCTTTTGTCCATATAGGGTATGACTAAGGAGCAGTTGTGTCCCAAACACCTTTCCTGATAGAACCTACAGAGGATACGTGTGGATCGGGACACAGCCCTCAGTGTACAGTACTGCTTATTTTTTGTTTTTTGACGTATCCAATTCCCACCACTGCTGCAGACCCTGAATCTAGTCACAGAGGGACGTACCAGCCAGGGTTCGAGGTCTGCAGCAGTGCTGAGGCCGGGATTTAAGAATAAATAAGTGAATAAAATATGTAAATGTGGATAAATCATTAAAAATAAAATATCAATAAATAAAGAAAACAATCAGCAGTCGCGTAGCTGTTTTATTTTTATATTTTATTATTTTTTTAAAAGGTTTAGTTCTGCTGTAAATACACGACCTCTCGATATGTACAGAAACAAAGAAGAAGGAAAAGAAATAGCTGAAATCAACGAGGGGGGACGCCTTCTGATCGTCTTTGGGGTCGGGGGCGTCCGAAAACGCCTTTGCCTCGTTTCTGAGCGATGCCTCGTTAGCGCCACTGGTACGTAGAGAGGACGAATAAGAAGCCCCGGCGTCGTTATGACATCACTCTGAGAACATTATGACATCACTCGTAGTTCACATCAATCGTTTCGACTTAATACTGGTGCCTACGAATCCCACAATTCCCGGCGGCATGTGTGTGTGAAGCTGTGTGTTCCGGTGGGTGCCCCGCCCTAGGCCTGCAGGTACTCCGGCTGCACCCGCGCCACCTTGCGGAACTCCTTGTTGTGGGTGCGAGGGCACTGCATCTCGCACCAGCTGACGGGCACCATCTGCACCCCTGCGGAACGAGAGAGAGGGAGGGAGGGAGGAGTCAGGACGAGCCGAGAGTACGCGGACGCACAGGTGCGGGCGCGGCACTCACCGGCCTCGCTGTGGGCCACGACCACGCCCAGCTCGTTCTCCGCCGTGGTCAGCAGGTAGTTGGACTGCACGTCGCCCAACGAGATCTGGTTACCGCGGGTCAAGGGGCGCACGACTCTCTAAACGGGGTGATAAGACGTTGGGGGGGGGGGGGGGGGGGGGGTCATGCGATTAAAGGATACCACTTTGGCCAGGACGATGTCGCCCGGTCGGAAGCTCTTGTAGGTCTCCACCTGAAACGAGACGACGCATCGACCAATCAGGAGTCGGTTTACCGTGACGATCATATAGGGGGGCGAGTACTTATTAGGATTTTATCGGTTTCCGGTCGTACCTTGTCCTTCTCCGTCGCTCGTACGTCTTCTTTCCTGTGGAAAACAGAAACAGAATCGTGACCGAGCGTTCGAGTCATAAAAAAATGGGTCACAGGGAAAAATAATAAGAATTAAAGGCACACAAAATAAACTGGTACATTACCGCCCCCTTGTGGAGGCTTTACGTTACACCTTGTAACCCGCAGTGAAAGCATTTTGATGCGTCGTTCGTGTCGCCTGGGCGGCTATAAAAAAAAAATCACGGCTTAGGCGACTCGGTGTGTTTGCGGTGGCGGCCTCCGCTGGCCGGTCGAGGAACTGCACTGAGACTATGAAAAATGGAGAGCAGTGCGTGACTCTCGGCCCAGCCGGTGCAGGACTGAACTGTTTTCCTGGGTCAGGGGTGACATATTTATGAACAGCGACGTTACGCCTAATGGTCGAAAGTATGTGGACGCCTCTCGTATAAACCCTATAGGTTCACGTTGCAGCAGAATGCCTTTCCAGTTCCAGCACAATACTGTAGAGGATCAGCTTTGGGATGAACTGGAACGCCAACTGCGAGTCAGGCCAACAGTAAGTTTACAAAGGCCGGACAGGTGCCCACGGATGCTTTTGTCCATATCGGGTACGAATAAGGAGCAGTGCAATCATCCCAGCAGTTGTGATTATAGAACCTACAGAGGATATGTGTGGATTGAGACACGGTGACGATACACTGTGTGGTCAAAAGTATGTGGACGCCTCTCGTATTAACAAGCTCAAAACGTTCGAAAACCCTGGCGTAGGTGACGGGTTTGCGGCGGTGGCCTCTGCTGGCCGGTCGAGGAACTGCACGGAGACTCAGGCAGTCAGTATGATACCGATCTCACACGGGTGAAGAGAAGCGGTTCGATGGTCAACACGTGTCGGAAAAGGCGTGAAGCCGGTGACCGATGACCAGAAGATAAGTCGCCGTTCGTCACCCTCGGTGCTCATGTGACCCTCAGTGTTCTACATCACTACTATGTACATCACATTATGTTTAATGTGTGTGTGTGTGTGTGTGTATATACGCACCTTATGGTGCCTCTGAACCGGTCTTTGAGGGGCGTGGAGCCCACGTACAGGATGTGCACCTTAGCGAAGCGCGGGTTTATACTCGTCACCTGGACGCGGAACACAAGAGGAACAACCTGAGACTCGACACGACAGAGTCTTCTCTTACAATCCTACATGCCCCGCCCCTCACTCACCTTACAGGTGACGATGGCGCCCACGTCCGGCAGTAACTGCGCCTCCGTTTCCTTCACCACCGAGATCACCGGGAGCTGCGGAGACAGAGGAGACAGGACACCGTCAGCGCCGGGTTGGATTCCCTCACCGGGACAGACGTACCGCGCTCGGGTCCTCACCTCCTCGCCCTCGTTCCTCCGGAGCACGTACCCGGCCAGAGAGGCGAAGACGGAGCCGTGTCGGAGGTACGCCCCCGTGCCGGGGGTGCAGTCGTCCCCGCTGCACAGCCTTTCACCTGACGAGCAACGACAAGGGAGAGTAAAACAGAGCGACAGAGAGGAATTAGGAAACATTCACACACACTGAGGGGTAAACGGGCGGAATCAGAATGTCTACTGGGATTGATTCTGTTTCTGATTCTCCTCTGGTACCGAATACAATTTTAGAGTTACTGGGCACGATAATAATAATAATAAATTAATAATAATTAATAATGATAATAATAATAATAATAAAAGTAATAATAATAATATTTATAATAATACATTAATAATAATAAATAATTATAATAAATTACTAATAAATAAATAATAATAATAAATTAATAATAATAATAGTAATAATATTTGTACACACAATTTTAGTAATAATAATTAATAATAAACAATAACAATATTTTATTATTAATAATAAAATAATTCTAATTATACAATACAATAATAATAATAAAACTAATAGTAATAATATAATAAAATAATAATATTTATAATAATAAATACAAATAATATTAATGACAATAATTAAAATATAATAACAATAATAAAATATGTACAAGTAAATGTAAAATATACTATAAATAATATTAGTTATAATAATAAAGTGAATAATAACAAAATAATGAAAATAATAATAATAAATACAAATAATAATATTAGTAATAATAATAAACCGCAAAACAGACTTTCGCAGTTCTTATGCCGACTGCCCTTTCTGAAGCAATCCTTCTATTTCTATCCGGGCCTGGGACCTGCGCTGAAAATGCACCGAGAGCGCACTGATGAGTGCACCTCCAAATTACAAAACTGTTCAGCTAAACTGTTCTCTTCCATCTCTAGTAGGAACAATTATCCAGGAACCGAAAACGGAGTGGAGCGTCTGCTTGACTTTTACATCGCAGACTCCGCCCACCGTGCGATGCTAACCTTGCCTCCGCGTCCTGTCGCCAGAAATCACAGCTCCGATCGAAAAACGAACCTTAAGAACGCGTGTGTTCCTGTGAACAGGTGCTACAGGGGTGCAGGACATGTGATCGCTTTCCTGTGAATGAACCGAAACACTGAAGATGGAATGTTTATACTGATACTGGTCTGACATCCTTCTGTTTACTAGTTTGGCTTTTCCATTTGGGAACACCAGCTGGGAACACTGGGAGCAGGGTGGAAGTTGTGCACTTGAGGCAAAGTAGAAAAGCCAATCCACCTTCTGCATGTCTTTTTTTTTTTAAGTGGAAGGAAACCTGAGTAGGGCTGGAATGCAAATTATCACCATATATACATTACACGTGTGCAGTGGGATGAAATTCTCCTTTCTGTCAGAGTGCTGGGTCAGCCGTTGCTCAAGGGTCCAAGAGTGGGTGGACGGCAGAGCTGGGATTCGAACCCACAACCTACTCTAGGCAGACAGCTCTAACCACTAGACCCTAAGAAGTAGTAGAAACACAAGCAGACAAGGCAAAACAACGCAAAAGTCTGAATTAAGCTGTGCAGCACCTACACTAGGGTTCCCTAAATGCAGGGGGCGATTATCCCTACGTTTAGGACACTACGCCCCCTAAGTAGGGCACAGGGTAGTGCGCAGGGCGCGGTTCAGGACGAACACGTGATGATTCAGTTTAAAACTATGACCACGAGTTATTAAATTCACCCTAAACGCGCCCAGCCGCGACTCTAAAAACAATCCGCGTTATTAACTATGTAAATAATAGAAGCGCGCTTTGTTAAACGCTTAAAAAACCCACAAGAAAGCGAGAGAACCGTTTAAAACCAGACGTACCTGGAACACACAGCTTCATGGGCGACATGTTTTCAAGAAGAAACTAAGACGCGCTGATTGGTCGGTGGTAACTACGCTGAGCCGTCGCTGATTGGCCGGCAGATCGGAGCGGCACGTTCGGGACGCCATCTTTGTTGTGGCAAACAGTGAGGACAAGCGAGGATAACATGAGACAACTCGCATTTAGACAGACAGACAGATAAACAGAAAGATAGGCCTATAAACAGACAGACAGGCAGAGAGACAGTGTTATAAATAGACAGACAGACAGACAGACAGACAGACAGACAGACAGTATTATAGTATTATAGATAGATAGACAGATAGTTAGATAGACAGATAATATTATACATAGATAAATAGATAGAGACAGACATACAGATAGTATTATAGGTAGATAGACAGACAGACAGTATTATAGATGTTATAAATAGATAGACAGACAGACAGACCGACAGATAGTATTATAGAAAAATAAATAGAGAGACAGACAGGTAGATAGATAGATAGATAGATAGATAGATAGATAGATAGATAGATAGATAGATAGATAGATAGATAGTATTATAAATAGATAGATAGACATACAGATAGATAGATAGATAGACAGACAGATAAATAGACAGACAGACAGCTAGTAGATAAATAGACATACAGTATTATAAATAGATAGATAGACAGACAGATAGATAGACAGACATAGTATTATAGATAAATAGACAGACATACATACAGACAGACAGTATTATAAATAGACAGACATATAGACAGACATAATATTATACATAGATAAAGAGACAGACAGACAGATAGTATTATAGGTAAATAGACAGACAGACAGTATTATAGATGTTATAAATGGATAGACAGACAGACAGACCGACAGATAGTATTATAGAAAGATAGAGAGACAGACAGACAGATAGACAGACAGACAGCTAGTAGATAGATAGATAGATAGATAGATAGATAGATAGACAGACAGACACGTAGTACTTATAAATAGATAGATAGACAGATAGATAGATAGACAGACAAACAATATATACACAGACAGATAGTATTATAAATAGATAGACAGACAGACAGACAGACAGACAGACAGACAGATAGATAGACAGCTAGTAGATAGACAGTATTATAAATAGATACAGACAGATAGTAATAGAGACAGACAGACAGATAGTATTATAAATAGATAGACAGACAGACAGATGTCCGCTTTTATTCGCACCTTCCAAATGTGATCATTTACAAGCTGAACTGAGGGTTAAGGGCCTTGCTTAAGGGCCCAACATTGGCAACCTGGCAGTGGTGGGTCTTGAACTAGCAACCTTCTGATTACTAGTCCAGTACCATAACCACTAAGTACCTCTAAGTTTCCGCTGCCTTTAATAACAGTTTCTACTTGATTTTATCGTCGGTGGGTAGCTGTGTCGCTTCACAGCGAGAAGGTCCTGGGTTCGATTCCCAGGTGTAGCGGTGTGGGTTCTTTCTGTGTGGAGTTCTGTGCATGTTCTGGAACGTTCTTCCTCATGTTGGCAGAGCAGAATCCGAGAGCTGAAGGTTTTTTTTTCGACGCTAGGTGCCACGGCGTGGGCGTCCGGGCCTCGGCGCCAAGCGTGAGTCACGTCGCGCTCTGGAACAAAAACGCTTTTTCTACAAAGGACGCGGAGAGGATTTATCCGCCGGCCGGCCGTCGGCGAGTGCCGTTGCTTGGATACGGTTGCCGTAGCGCTTCCTCGACCCAGCGGAGCTATTGAGACGCGGGGAGGATAAACGGCGGCGTTGTGAATGCAGGCTGGCTAATCTGTTCAAATCCACACGTCGCTGTTCGAAGGTTATGGCGCTCTTTTATGCTATTAAGGTTCCAGCATCATCCTGAATCACCTCCCTTTACTTTTTAGCAGCTACATCAAGGGTTCGACGGGTTTCACTGATCCCAGTGGGCAAGTTTGGCTCCACGATGGCCTCTTGGGACCAACACTGCTAGCTAGAGGTCACTTTTTCAGTCCTTAAAGACTGTGAAGAGATCTGACAATGGCTAACAATTAGCTTTCTGCTAATGCTAGCTAATGTACGTATATAAAAAACAAACAGCTAGCAATGATCAATGATATCTTGTATATTTGGTCATCAACTTCTCCAGTCCTGAAGAGGTTTTACCACATAAATTAAGCATTTAGCCAACTTATGCTAGCTAGCTAACTGCTAATAACGAATCCACACACTTTTATAGATTTATTATATATATACTGTATATTATATATATATTACAACATCTCAATTCTTTATTCTAATCATTCAGATCAGGAGCTGCTACTCGATCCCTCACAGTGCCCCCACAGTTCCGTCAAAGGTGTGCGCGGGCGTCTGCCGAGATCTCTCCGGACTTCTGCGCCGATGCGAGCGCCTCCTTCCACTGAAGCGCCGAAACTGTTCTCTGAAGCTCCTGTGGCGCATGGGGACGTAACCCGCCGGCTCACACAGCTCCTAAACCAGAGGGAAGTCAAGTCAAGTTTATTTGTGTAGACCTTTTTACAATAGACGTCGTCTCAAAGCAGCTTTACAGGATCCAGGACCGACAGACCAAAAACCCCAGTTGAGGGAGTCTGGAGAATTTCAAATCCTGAATCCTAGAGCTTCACAAAGTTGTAAGCATCTGTTGGATGTATGAAGCGTCTGGGAGTTGGAAGTTGGAAGCATCTGTTGGGAGTTGGAGATTGGAAGTGTCTATTGGAAGTTGGAAGCGTCTGTTAGGAGTTGGAGATTGGAAGTGTCTATTGGAAGTTGGAAGCGTCTGTTAGGAGTTGGAGATTGGAAGTGTCTATTGGAAGTTGGAAGCGTCTGTTAGGAGTTGGAGATTGGAAGCGTCTGTTGGGAGTTGGAAGCGTCTGTTAGGAGTTGGAGATTGGAAGCGTCTGTTGGGAGTTGGAGATTGGAAGCGTCTGTTAGGAGTTGGAGATTGGAAGTGTCTGTTAGGAGTTGGAGATTGGAAGCGTCTGTTGGGAGTTGGAGATTGGAAGTGTCTATTGGAAGATGGAAGCGTCTGTTAGGAGTTGGAGATTGGAAGTGTCTATTGGAAGTTGGAAGCGTCTGTTGGGAGTTGGAGATTGGAAGTGTCTATTGGAAGTTGGAAGCGTCTGTTGGGAGTTGGAGATTGGATTGTGTCTATTGGAAGTTGGAAGCGTCTGTTGGGAGTTGGAGATTGGAAGTGTCTGTTGGGAGTTGGAAGTGTCTGTTAGGAGTTGGAGATTGGAAGCGTCTGTTGGGAGTTGGAAGCGTCTGTTAGGAGTTGGAGATTGGAAGCGTCTGTTGGAAGTTGGAAGCGTCTGTTAGGAGTTGGAGATTGGAAGCGTCTGTTGGAAGTTGGAAGCGTCTGTTAGGAGTTGGAGATTGGAAGCGTCTGTTGGAAGTTGGAAGCGTCTGTTAGGAGTTGGAGATTGGAAGTGTCTATTGGAAGTTGGAAGCGTCTGTTAGGAGTTGGAGATTGGAAGCGTCTGTTGGGGGTTGGAAGTGTCTGTTAGGAGTTGGAGATTGGAAGCGTCTGTTGGGAGTTGGAAGCGTCTGTTAGGAGTTGGAGATTGGAAGCGTCTGTTGGGAGTTGGAGATTGGAAGCGTCTGTTGGGAGTTGGAGATTGGAAGCGTCTGTTAGGAGTTGGAGATTGGAAGTGTCTGTTAGGAGTTGGAGATTGGAAGCGTCTGTTGGAAGATGGAAGCGTCTGTTAGGAGTTGGAGATTGGAAGTGTCTATTGGAAGTTGGAAGCGTCTGTTGGGAGTTGGAGATTGGAAGCGTCTGTTGGAAGTGTCTACTGGAAGTTGGAAGCGTCTGTTAGGAGTTGGAGATTGGAAGCGTCTGTTGGAAGTTGGAAGCGTCTGTTGGAAGTGTTTATTGGAAGTTGGAAGCGTCTGTTAGGAGTTTGAAGTGTCTGTTGGAGATTGGAAGCGTCCAAGTGGTGGACAGTCTTTGCCTACTTCAAGTAGGATCCAAGACTTGGCAGAACCAGAATAAGAAACTGGAAAAGATCTTCAGATGTGAAGACGACCAGCAACAAGACGGATTGAGGAGTCTGAAGATGCGAACAGTAGACCAGATCCTTTGGAGAAACACCATCCGTTCGTATGGTTGCCAGGAGTCAGAATCTTACAGTCTACACAGACTCGATTGGCTGATATTTGAGAAGGGGGTGGCTGAACAGACGAGCCATTGGGAGGTGCACTTGTCTTGTGGACCGGACACAAGAGGTTAGGGTAGAGGGTAGAGTCCGACAAGAACCAGATCTGCCATGGTGACACCTAAATATATTCAGGAGCATCGGGTGCTGTTGGTTAAGCTGTGTCTGGAAGGGGATGGACGAAGCCCTGCGATGGATTGCCGCCCTGTCCAGGGTGAAACCAGACCCGACCGTAACCCTACATCAGGGTAGGATCAACCACTGTTCTGTCAAATGTTGGCATCCTAATGGTTTAATCTCTCAAGGTAGACGTTTGCTTTGATGTTGTAGTTGGTGTTTGGTGCGTTATCGGGTACGTTACCGGCCAGCGAGCGTGGAATCTCTTGTATCCGCCCTGCAGCATGTAGAGTTCGGGGTAGAGAAGATGAGGATACGCCTGAGCGTGTAGATCCCGGTCCAGCTTCCTCAGATACTGACAACTACACACCAATACAACACACACACACACACACAATAACATGGTAAGCAACTCCTCTGATGGGCGTATACAACACCTTATAAGGTACCCTAAAAAGATTCCGGATTGTGCTGAGATCTCAAGGTCATGAGTTCGAATCTCAGCTCTGCTAACAGCCGGTCAGGTGTCTATGCAGACACTTGATTAGGGACACTGGCTGTAACTGGGTTCCTCATCTCTGGGGGTAACTGCAGCCTCAATTGACCAGTTAAGGGGAGGGCTAACACCCTCGGCCCTCCTTGATCGAGGTTGGCGCTCCAATTGCCCACAACAATAAACAGAAACCATATTGGAAAAGGATCTCACAGGCGTGGTCCTCTCTCGGTGGAAAACTCGCAGTGGAAGACTATCAGCCTCCTCGCTGACGACCCTCCGTCTTCGACTTCCTCCGCTCCTCTCAGGGAACCCGGAGACTCCACCCGGAGGAAGGCCTGTCTGATCTGCGCCTCGGTGTACAGGTTCACCGCCCCCTGTACGGACATCAGATCCGGGATGAGCAACCCATGAAGCTTTGCGTCCTCTAACGGAAGCTTTCAATTGATTACCTTGATGTGACCGCCGTCGTATTCGTACGGATATCGGCAGTCGACGATGAGGAAGTCTTCCACTACGGAGCCGAACTGCCCTCCGATCAAATCCGCCACCTGTGGACCAACCGGGGAGACGTTCATCATCAGGAGAACGAGACGGATAAAGGAGACAACATGCGGTTCTTCACTTACAGTTTGAGCCGAGACGCAGTGCAGATCCTGATGATCCACCTTCTCGACAGGAAGTGCATAAGACTGCAGAATAAAACAAAACGTCCCATGGATCACTGTTCCGGAGATTAGAACCCACGACCGAATGAAGTTTTGTAGATGGGTTGTATTGCATCAGGGGGTCATAAATATTTCAGGCAAATAAAACACGCTAGTACGAGGTAGTAAGACGTAGCTACTCCCTCTGCTGGCTCATTGATGGCGCTGCACAGAGACGGGGGATAATGGAGATCAGTGCGTGATACGAATCTAAGTATGAACCCGCCCAGTGTAGGGGAAAAGAAGCTGCACACGTGTCGAATGTGGGGTCTACTGGGTAACTGGATCATTCCGGACCAGAATGAATGAATGAATGCATGTAGTATCGTATCGTATCGTACCTTGCTGAAGTCTCCGATGAGGTACTGATCGATAACGCCACTATAAGGGACGGGCGGGTCAGACGCCTTTCTCCTGCTCCTCAGTCTCTGGAATAACATCAACGACTGGACAGACAAGAGAGACAACAATTAACTTCGGCAACGTTTAGCTTCCTTTTTCAACGTCTTGTTTTCTTATTTACGTGTTCCAAATTCCCACAGACTGAGCCTAAGTTGTAGGTGACCTTTTTTTTCCCCCAAAAATTTTTCTTCCCTAATCTAGTCGTGTCCAATTACCCTGATTGCGTCCTCTATACTGATACTATACTGATGAGGATGCCCCCTCCGGCACGTACAGTCAGTACAGACCGCATTTTTCACCCGCACGAGTCGAGTTCATACACTTGACGGGCGCTGTGTACGGAGGGCCACACCCCCATCAGCACTATTCCTCAGCCCTGTGCAGGCGCCATCAGTCAGCCAGCAGGGGCCGCAGTCGCACCAGTTATGAGGACCTATGATCCGACCTTCTTACCCCCTAACCCTGAACAACAGCCAATCGTTGTTCGTGCAGCCGCCCAGCCCAGTCGGAAAGGCAGAGCTGAGATTCGATTCGATGTATTCGAAACCCCAACTCTGGTGCGCTAGCGTACTTTACCGCTGCGCCTCCTGAGCGGCTGTTTAGCTTCCTTTTTTAACTTAGTTTCCTTATTTACGTGTTCCGAAAGTTGTCCGGGACCAATTTGTAGCTTTTATTTGTATTTTTTAGGATGTTAATCTGTTGCCGCTTGAATCTCTTATGCATTTTAGCATGTAAAATGTAGCATGTAGCGGTTGCCGTGCCGGAGGTTTTGTCTCGAGGAACCTTATTAAACATCTTTGGGATGAATTGGTATATTGATTACGAGCCAGACCTCCTAATTTAAATCAGTTCCTGAGCTCAAAAGCATTTTTGGATGCAAATTAGTGGTAAAATCGAGTGTTTTCATTTCTACACACAACAGCTCCCAACTTGAGAAGCTAAATGCTAACGTTCTTCCTCACAGACTTTCACCTCTCTTGCTCACCCATTTCCACCCCAATTTTCGGAATTTTGCATCGTTATGTGTCTAATCTGTCTTAATCAGAGTTCTGTGGAAGAATAAATGTAATTAAAATGTAAATAAATAAATCGCTAAGTTTTGAGTTTTGTGTGGGTTGTGTAATTACACCGCTTTACCTGCAGATGGCAGCAGACTCGTTCGCATATCATGAGTGTACGCGTACACAGTACATACTGTGGTAAATTAACGTGTTTCACATAACTTTTTACACCAAAGTACTATTAAATTGAATACCTATATATATATAGACCTCCATGTTCAGCTATATTATAAAATAATAAACTATAATGCATACATTATACACATACATTTTTGATTAGGAAACACTTGTGCTGTGTTCACTGTCGCTGTTGTTTACTTCAGTTTCTGCTAAGCTAAAACTATTGTCCCTCTTTATCCTCTCTTTTTCTAATCGTTCCTGTTAGGAGCCACCATAGTAAGGTTTTTAGACATTTTAGCTATCTCAGCGTATGGTTAAATTCATTTTCTCATAATATTTCTCATAATACTTAATCATGCGCTAGTTTGAGGCTCTCCTCGGCCAACAGGGGGGTGGTGCAAGCGTTAGGAGGAATTGGAAATGCTTAGATTGAAGGAAAAAAGCAGAATTTTTGCGAACATATAATGTATTTGACTTTATGCACCTGTTAGCGATAGGTATGGTGATCAAAACAGGTGTCCGCTTACTTTTGACCATATATATTGCTAACGATATTTATATCGCTATCAGTTATTGAATTTACTTCACACACTGCACCAGTTCTTCACTACACTGCAGAATTTGGATTTTAGAGAGGAGAACGTTACCCATAAGGCACCTCTCTGGGTGTGTCTGAGGAGGAGGGTGGCCCTCGACGGACTGGCACAGTGACCCTGACCAGGACAAATCAGTGGTAAACATGGAACAGAAATGAAAAGAACCTAAGTGATGGTTGTACCCTTGGATCCGGTTCCTTCATGTCTCGCTCTGCTGGTGACTCTTCTGGACTAGACGGGCTGAACAGTCTCACTCGAACCTTCCTCTGTGGCACAACATACTGCATCACCCACTGTCCTTAATATGCACACCATATGGCCAAAAGTATTTGGACACCTGACCATAAGTTTGGGATGTCCCAATTCATAATTTAATAGTTAGAAGGGGCGTCCCAATACTTTGACCATGTAGTGGATGTAAATGTTCGACCTCAACTGCATATATTCCAAACACACATTAAATGTTGAGATGAATTATTTGCACTCACTCGTGTATTGTTGTTTTCTTTGTCATCCTCATCATCTTCATCCCTCTCTGGATCTCCTGTCAGACCCTGTGTCCACAAATCACACTATATAAATATTAATGTAATAAATGTGTTAATAATCGGTGTTAATAATGTGTAAAAAACAGTGTTGATAATGTTTAATAATGCTTAATATAAACTGTACATAATGTGTAATAATCAGTGTTAATAGTGTGCAATAAACAGTGTTAATAATGTTTAATAATCAGGGTTAATTATGTTTTATAAATAGTGTCAATGTATTAATCAGAGTTAATTAAGTGTATTTATAATGTGTAATAGTCAGTGTTCATTAAGTGTGCTCATAAACAGTGTTAATAATGTTTAATAATCAGTGTTAATAATATGAAATAAACAGTGTTGATAATGTGTAATAAATAGTGTTAATAATGTTTTATAAACAATGTTAATTATGTGTAATAAACAGTGTACATAATGTGTAATAAGCAGCGTTCATTAAGTGTGTTAATAATGTTTAATAATCAGGGTTAATTATGTTTTATAAACAGTGTCAATGATGTGTAATAACCAGTGTCAATGTATTAATCAGAGTTAATTAAGTGTATTTATAATGTGTAAGTGTTCATTAAGTGTGCTCATAAACAGTGTTAATAATGTTTAATAATCAGTGTTAATGATGAGTAATAATCAGTGTTTATAATATGAAATAAACAGTGTTGATAATGTGTAGTAAATAGTGTTAATAACGTTTTATAAACAATGTTAATTATGTGTAATAAACAGTGTACATAATGTGTAATAAGCAGCGTTCATTAAGTGTGTTAATAATGTTTAATAATCAGGGTTAATTATGTTTTATAAACAGTGTCAATGATGTGTAATAACCAGTGTCAATGTATTAATCAGAGTTAATTAAGTGTATTTATAATGTGTAAGTGTTCATTAAGTGTGCTCATAAACAGTGTTAATAATGTTTAATAATCAGTGTTAATGATGAGTAATAATCAGTGTTTATAATATGAAATAAACAGTGTTGATAATGTGTAGTAAATAGTGTTAATAACGTTTTATAAACAATGTTAATTATGTGTAATAAACAGTGTACATAATGTTTTATAAATAGAGTTAATAATGTGCAATAAACAGTGTTAATAATGTTTTATAAACAGTGTTAATATTTATTTATAGACAGTGTTAATAATGTGTAACAAACATTGTTAATGATGTTTTGTAATCAGTGTTAATAATGTGTAATAATCAGTGTCCATTAAGTGTGCTCATAATGTGTTATAAACTGTGTTAATATTGTTTTATAAACTGTGTTAATAAACTGTAATAATCAGTGTTTGTATAAATATAA
Organism: Trichomycterus rosablanca; assembly: GCF_030014385.1. Classification (NCBI taxonomy): domain Eukaryota; kingdom Metazoa; phylum Chordata; class Actinopteri; order Siluriformes; family Trichomycteridae; genus Trichomycterus; species Trichomycterus rosablanca. The sequence goes on from NC_086002.1 coordinate 32,108,414, forward strand.
ATCTAATATATAGTTACCAGGTCTGATGTTAATTCAGGTGATGTTAATTTCCTGTAAAAACAAAAGTAGATTATTATTAATGAATATTTGTAAGTATAAACTATAATAATATAATCATAATTATTTAATATTATTATTAGCTTCTGTACGTACCTGTAACATTTTCTCCTGCTCACTGCAAATAGAAGAAGCGCAAGAACACAATAGTAAACTTTTAATATTTAATAGCCCGTCATTCTACTCAATCAGAAATGGAACACATGCAGGTATAAAACCAGGAGAGGAATAATCTCTGGTACAGACCTGTGGGCGTCTCGGCCCCTGAGGGCCCTCCGTCCGGGCTGTTCAGCTCTGGTGTCAGCTGTAGACGCCTCCTGGGTCCCGGGGTCAGACTGCTTTTGCAGAAGAGAACATTGCATTAAAACCCTGGTTATTAAGCAGCCCGGCCTGTATTTCTGTCTGCACTGTATATATGCGGCCGTCACCTGTCCTGGCAGCGGAGGCTCTGCATGGAGCTGGAAAGCTCAGAGACCGGAGACAGACGCCAACCGGGGTCAGTGTGAGACCAAGGTCCTTCCATTCCTACTGGACGAATCAGAAATCAGTCCAGCATCATGTCAATATCAAATCAAGTTCCATTTACTCACCAGATTAGGGAGGAAAACGTAAACGCTGATCTGCTCCCACATGCGAACAGCTGATCTGTGTTGCCAGTGTGAATGACTAATCCTCTCTTCAGGCATGTGTGGGTAGGGAAGTGCTGAGGTCCCCTTAGTGACAGTTGTTGCTACAACAAGCAGCGATCCATGCTCGGGTCTCCAGAGCGTCTCCGGAGCGTCTCCGCTCCCATGGCATCATCACACGCTGTACAGAAGGTCATGTGGTTTCATTCATCATCATCAGTCTGTCATCTAGCATTATAGCTTCATAATATATAATATAGTTACAATACAAAGGTCATAACAGCCACAAGTCTTCTCCTTTAATGCTTAATGAGTTGGATGGTTGTAGTCAGAGTTCTGTGTGGATTTGGTTGTATGATTTGGGTCATTGATCCACCAGAAAATTCAACCAGAACCCAGTTTTATCTTTTTTTGTTTGTTTAGTTTTTATCTATTTAAGGCATTTAAAATGTAAAAACAAAGTACAAATTAAATAATTAAGTACTAACTGATTCAAAAATGTATTTAAATGTTTCAGAGGTTTAAATTTTCACTTAAATAGCTACGCCAGTTGTATTATTTGTAATGAAAAACGTTTTATTATTAAAAAAATAAGCATGTTTACTTCATATTTATCATATTTATTTGGCCCACACTATGTATGTACATTTTTATCAGGTCATTTTACATCTTTGTTTATCAAAAAGCATTACAATTTAACTTTTAAAATCGCTGACACACTACGTGGGCTGCGTCCTGAATATCTACCTATTTTCTATCGCTTACGCACTACAAAGTGTGCGATACTTATCTTTATGATTCGGTACGTTCCCTAACTAGTGCACTACGTAGTGAGCAAGGAGTTGTGTGGGAACACGGAGTTCCTAAAGACGGCTACTATGCTGGCTGTGTCCCAAACGGCTACTCACTTAGAATTCATTACGTACACCAATTGCAAAGTGTATTATGTGTATTTTATATCACGTTTAACACATAAATCAAAGTAAATCAGCTAATTAAGTAAACCAATAATATCGAAACGATTAATCGTCAAGAAAGATTAAAAACAATAAAATTTGAGATATGACGAGTCATGTTCCCGATCTAGTGCACTACACAGTGAGCAAAGGTGGTTTGGGACGAGCAAGTTGTGTTTGTTTTTAATGTAGGCGGTGCTGTGATAGCCAATAGAATCTCACTTGGCGCATGTTATCGAGATCTGATTGGTTAACACGGCTGTTTTGTTGTCAGGTCCCGCCTTCTACAGGAAGCCGCTGGTCAGGAGACTTCTTGTAGTTTGATGAACTGAAAGAGCGCAGAGGAGCATCAGTTTATGACGTAATAACACCGATAACACCAATAATAGCTCATAATTGTTAATTATCCTGTTTGTTCATCTGCTCTCCTCTCGGTTATGGATGAAACGAGTCCGCTGGTGTCTCCCATCCGCGACTCGGACCTGAGCTCCTTCCCCTCGGAGCCTCTGAGTCCCCGGGGCGGATTTGGCGGCGCGCCGGGTTCGGTGGTTCGTGTCCCGGCCGGGAGTCCCGGGCGCAGCCGGGAGAGGCAGCCGCTGCTGGACAGGGACCGGGACCGGGGAGGGTCGCCGCGGGACCCGCACAGGAACGAGTTCCCCGAGGATCCCGAGTTCAGAGAGATCATCCGCAAGGCGGAGAGAGCCATCGATGAAGGGATCTACCCGGAGAGGATCTACCAGGGATCCAGCGGAAGCTACTTCGTGAAGGACACTCAGGGGGTGAGCACATGTGGACTTTTATTATTCAACATTTAAAAGAAACGGTTATAGCAGTGTAAATCATGACCCAAAGTTTGTGGACACAAGGGCATCACATGACTGGGCATTTAAGTCCAAAACAACTCATAAAAACGGTGTCCACAAACTTTTGGCTATAAAACTGTGGGAATAAATCCAACAGTAGACAAAACAACTCGTAAGAAAGGGTGTCCACAAACTTTTGACTACTAAATAACTCATAGTAAAGGGTGTCCACAAACTTTTGACTACTAAATAACTCATAGGAAAGGGTGTCCACAAACTTTTGACTACTAAATAACTCATAGGAAAGGGTGTCCACAAACTTTTGACTACTAAACAACTCATAGGAAAGGGTGTCCACAAACTTTTGGCTTATGAGTGGACAACACAATTCACAAAAAAGGGTGTCCACAAACTTTTGACTACAAAACAACTCGTAAGAAAGGGGTCCACAAACTTTTGGCTATAAAACTGTGGGAGTAAATCCAACAGTAGACAAAACAACTCGTAAGAAAGGGTGGCCACAAACTTTTGACTACAAAACAACTCGTAAGAAAGGGTGTCCACAAACTTTTGGCTATAAAACTGTGGGAGTAAATCCAACAGTAGACTAAACAACTCGTAAGAAAGGGTGTCCACAAACCTTTGACTACTAAACAACTCATAAGAAAGGGTGTCCACAAACTTTTGACTACTAAACAACTCATAAGAAAGGGTGTCCACAAACTTTTGACTATAAAACAACTCATAAGAAAGGGTGTCCACAAACATTTGGCTATATAACAACTCATAAGAAAGGGTGTCCACAAACTTTTGACTATAAAACAACTCATAAGAAAGGGTGTCCACAAACATTTGGCTATAAAACAACTCATAAGAAAGGGTGTCCACAAACTTTTGACTATAAAACAACTCATAAGAAAGGGTGTCCACAAACATTTGGCTATAAAACAACTCATAAGAAAGGGTGTCCACAAACTTTTGACTACAAAACAACTCATAAGAAAGGGTGTCCACAAACTTTTGACTATAAAACAACTCATAAGAAAGGGTGTCCACAAACTTTTGGCTATAACACTAAGGGAATAAAGGACCCAGGGCAGGAGACTTCTGGATGAATCCCTACGTGGCTTTTGGCGACACTTTGAAGCTTCCTCGAATATCCGCCACGGTCTGTTACCCTGGAACTTGACTTCATCAGGGAGTCTTGGCCGACCCAGCAACCTGTCAGCAGTGTTTAGCTGGTCCCTCCTCTGACCACTGTCTGTGGGGACTCACCAGGACTGTTTGGAGTTACTTCAACCCAGTCGTCTGGTCCCTACCAAAGCGGCTCAGGTATTTATGCTTATCAGATCTGCTGAACTATGAGGAACCTCCATCAGATCGACGTCTAACAGATCCCTGATGTCACGTGCACCAGGGTGAAGGAAACGAGAACTGCCCTACAAGTGCCAAAGACTCTACTGGGTAACTGAGGGAACTTGTACTTCTGCGCTGTACAGATGTCCCAACTTTTCTGGAAACTAAGCATTATGTCGGGCATAGAGATCACTCCTCTCTTACTGGGACTGACGGGCATAGAGCTCACTCCTCCATTATTGGGACTCCTGGGCACAAGGATTGTCCCACATCTACTGGGACAAATGGGCACAGGGATTGTCTTTCCATTATTGGGGCTGCTTGGCACAAGGATTGTCCCTCCCTTACTGAGACAGACGGCACAGGGATTGTCCCTTCCTTACTGGGACAAATGGGCACAGGGATTGCCCCTCCCTTACTGGGACAAATGGGCACAGGGATTGTCTTTCCATTATTGGGACTGCTTGGCACAAGGATTGTCCCTTCCTTACTGGAACAAATGGGCACAGGGATTGCCCCTCCCTTACTGGGACAAATGGGCATAGAGATCTTCCTTCCTTACTGGGACTGATGGGCACAGGGATTGTCCCTCCCTTACTGGAACAAATGGGCACAGGGATTGTCTTTCCATTATTGGGACTGCTTGGCACAAGGATTGTCCCTTCCTTACTGGAACAAATGGGCACAGGGATTGCCCCTCCCTTACTGGGACAAATGGGCATAGAGATCTTCCTTCCTTACTGGGACTGATGGGCACAGGGATTGTCTTTCCACTATTAGGACTGCTGAGCACAGGGATTGTCCCTTCCTTGCTGGGACAGACGGCACAGGGATTGTCCCTCCCTTACTGGGACAAATGTGCACATGGATTGTCTTTCCATTATTGGGACTGCTGGACACAGGGATTGTCTTTCCATTATTTAGACTCCTGGGCACAAGGATTGTCTTTCCATTATTGGGACTCCTGGGCACAAGGATTGTCCCACATCTACTGCGACAAATGGGCACAGGGATTGTCTTTCCATTATTGGGACTGCTTGGCACAAGGATTGTCCCTCCCTTACTGGGACAAATGTGCACAAGGATTGTCTTTCCATTATTGGGACTGCTGGACACAGGGATTGTCTTTCCATTATTGGGACTGCTGGACACAGGGATTGTCTTTCCATTATTGGGACTGCTGGACACAGGGATTGTCTTTCCATTATTGGGACTCCTGGGCACAAGGATTGTCCCACATCTACTGGGACAAATGGGCACAGGGATTGTCTTTCCATTATTGGGACTGCTGGACACAGGGATTGTCTTTCCATTATTGGGACTCCTGGGCACAAGGATTGTCCCACATCTACTGCGACAAATGGGCACAGGGATTGTCTTTCCATTATTGGGACTGCTTGGCACAAGGATTGTCCCTCCCTTACTGGGACAAATGTGCACAAGGATTGTCTTTCCATTATTGGGACTGCTGGACACAGGGATTGTCTTTCCATTATTGGGACTGCTGGACACAGGGATTGTCTTTCCATTATTGGGACTGCTGGACACAGGGATTGTCTTTCCATTATTGGGACTCCTGGGCACAAGGATTGTCCCACATCTACTGGGACAAATGGGCACAGGGATTGTCTTTCCATTATTGGGACTGCTTGGCACAAGGATTGTCCCTCCCTTACTGGGACAGATGGAAAAGGGATTGTCCCTCCCTTACTGGGACAAATGGGCACAGGGATTGTCTTTCCATTTTTTGGGACTCCTGGGCACAAGGATTGTCCCTTCCTTACTGGGACAAATGGGCACAGGGTTCACCCCTGCTTTCTGGTACTGAAGGGCTCACTTTTGCCTTACGGGGACTGTTGGGCACAGAGATCACCCCTTTCTTACTGGGACCGTGATGTACTGAGCGGTTGGCAGGGTGGCCTTTCGGTCACGGGGGAACTTCTTGGTCACCTCAACAACCCACAAGTCTTTCCTCATCCGTAAACCTCCCCCAAAAAATTTGATGTCGTGTTTGATGTAGCTTTGCATACAGGCTCTATAATGCACTGTGGTCAGCTGCAGATTAGATTAATCCCTTATCACGACCCGTGTGTGTGCCCTCGTGCTGCCCAGTGGACTCGGAGACTGTTAGTCATGGAAGCACATTCTCGCATGAACAGCGGATGCTAGATGAGCGTACGTTTGCTAGCAGCGTGTGAGCAGCACCGTGGCGGTATCTGAGGGGTTGGTCTGTTCGTGTCCGAGCTTCAGAAGAGGAAGCCGGGGTTTCCAGAGTTGCTCAAGTTCCTCGCAGATCAGGGACGGCTTTCCCAGGCAAGTTTTAGTTCCCGCTTCTGTCCTCTCGGGTCAGCGGAGCTTCGTGCCAGCCTGGCTCACCTACTGTCAAATGGAAACGCTCTTAACCCCTCCCTTACTGGGACTGACGGGCATAGAGATCACCCCTACTTTACTCGGACTGATGGGCATTGAGATCACCCCTACTTTACTGGGACTTATGGGCATTGAGATCACTCCTACTTTACTGGGACTAACAGGCATAGAGCTCACCCATCTGTTATTGGGACTAACAGGCATAGAGATCACCCCTACTTTACTGGGACTGACGAGCATAGAGATCACTCCTCTCCTACTGCGACTGAAGGCAAAGGGATCACTTCTGCCTTACTGAGGCTGTTGGGCACAGAGATCACCCTTCTCTTACTGGAACTGATGAGCATAGAGATCACTCCTCTCTTACTGGGACTGACGGGCATAGAGCTCACCCATCAGTTATTGGGACTAACAGGCATAGAGATTACCCATTTCTTACTGGGACTGACGGGCATAGAGATCACCCCTCTTTTACTGGAACTGTTGGGCATTGAGCACACCCATCTCTTACTGGGACTGATGGGCATAGAGATCACTTCTTACTTACTGGGACTGACGGGCATGGAGATCACAGCTCGTTTACTGGGACTGATGGGCATAGTGATCACTACTCGTTTACTGGGACTGATGGGCATAGTGATCACTCCTCGTTTACTGTGACTGTTGGGCACAAAGATCAGCCCTTTCCTACTGGGACTGATGGGCATAGAGATCACCCCTACTTTACTGGGACTGACGGGCATAGAGATCACTCCTTTCTTATTGGGATTGACAGGCATAGAGATCACGCCACTCTTATTGGGACTGATGGGCATAGAGATCACCCCTACTTTACTGGGACTGATGGGCATAGAGATCACCCCTACTTTACTGGGACTGACGGGCATAGAGATCACTCCTTTCTTATTGGGACTGACAGGCATAGAGATCACGCCACTCTTATTGGGACTGATGGGCATAGAGCTTCTCCGTTACTGGGACTGACGGGCATAGAAATCACTTCTCTCTTACTGGGAGACAGGCATGGAGATCACTGTTCCCCTACTGGGACTGATGGGCATAGAGATCACCCCTACTTTACTGGGACTGATGGGCATAGGGATCACCCCTACTTTACTGGGACTGATGGGCATAGGGATCACCCCTACTTTAATGGGACTGACCAGTATAGGGATTACCTTTGCCTATCTGCGACTGACGGGCATAGAGATAACAGGTGATACCGAAGGGTTTTGGGTTTTCATCTGAAAATATTTGGAAACCATCAAATGACCCATTTGATTTTAGGTCTCCATTAGCATTCAGTCACAGATAAACCACGTTTGTTAGCGCATTAGCATGAAGGTCTGTGTGGCTCTGTGTCCTGCAGAAGATCATCGGCGTGTTCAAGCCGAAGAACGAGGAGCCGTACGGCCAGCTGAACCCAAAATGGACCAAGTGGCTGCAGAAGCTGTGCTGTCCGTGCTGCTTCGGGCGGGACTGCCTGGTCCTGAACCAGGGCTACCTCTCCGAGGCTGGAGCCAGCTTAGTGGATCAGAAGCTGGAGCTCAACGTGGTGCCACGTACCCGGGTAAGTGTATGGACACCCCTCGCTAACTGCCTAAAGTCACAAATACCTCTTTAACTTGATGGGCTCTCTCTCTCTCAGGTGGTCTACTTGGCGAGCGACACCTTTAACTACAGCGCCATAGACAGAGTGAAGTCTCGAGGTAAACGACTCGCCCTGGAGAAGGTGCCCAAAGTCGGCCAGCGCTTCCACAGGATCGGCCTGCCTCCCAAGGTGAGCCTTTGTGGACCCATTCCAGCGGTCAGGTTCTACTATCCAGGACTTAAGGTTCTAGATTCCAGGACTTTAGGTTTTAAGGTTCTAGTATCCAGGACTTCAGGTTTTAATGTTTTAGTATCCAGGTATCAGGTTCTAGTATCTTAGAATTTAGGTTCTAGTATCCAGTATTTCAGGTTCTAAAGTTCTAGATTCCAGGACATCAGGTTCTAGTATCTTGGACTTCAGGCTGTAGTATCCAGAAGTTTAGGTTCTAGTATCCATGACTTCAGGTTCTAGTATCCAGGATATCAGGTCCTAATGTCTTGGACTTCAGATTTTAAGAGCTCAGGTTCTAGTATCCAGGACTTAAAGTTTTAGTATCCAGGACTTCAGGTTCTAAGGTTCTAGATACCAGGACTTCAGGTTCTAGATTCCAGGACTTCAGGTTCTCAGGTTCTAGATTCCAGGACTTCAGGTTCTAGATTCCAGGACTTCATGTTCTAGTATCCAGGACTTCAGGTTCTAGTATCTTGGACTTCAGGTTCTAGATTCCAGGACTTTTAGGTTCTAGTATTCAGGACTTCAGGTCCTAGTATTCAGAACTGCGGGTTCTGGTATCTTGGACTTCAGGTTCTAGTATCCAGGACTTCAGGTTCAAAGGTTCTAGTATCCAGAACTTCAGGTT
>NC_086002.1:32122031-32174531 GCF_030014385.1 Trichomycterus rosablanca
AGTAATTCATGACCAAAATGATTTATTTCCAAAATGATTCGATTCAAGGTGATTTATTTTAAAAATTATTCATTTTCAAATTATTGATATCCAAAATTATTCTTTTCAAAATGATTCGATTCAAGGTGATTTATTTCCAAAATGATTCTTTTAAAAATGATTCATTTCCAAAGTAATTCATGACCAAAGTGATTTATTTCCAAAATGATTCCTTTCAAAAATGATTTATTTTCCAAATGATTCATTTCAAAGTAATTCATTTCCAAAACGATTCAATTCAAAATGATTCATTTCAAAGTTATTTATTTTCAAAATAACTTATATCCAAAATGATTCATTTCAAAAATGATTCATATAACAGTAATTCACTTCCAAAAATGATTCATTTCAATATGACTCATGTCCAAAGTGATTCCTTTCCAAGATGATTCCTTTAAAAACAGAACAGACGGTACAGCTTCATTTTGTTTCCTAAATCTAAATGAATCAAACATCCTGAATCTAGTTCTTCTAACAACACGACTGATGTTACAGATTTACAACATCTGGAAGAATAATGGAAGTGATTTATTATATTATTATTATTATTATATTATTATTATTATATTAATGCATAATCAGTGTTTTCTCTCCAGTAACTGGAGCGATTACGGCGTGTATTGCTAACATGCTACTGTACAAGACAGAGTTTTGTCCATCGGTCTCAGTCTGTAGTGGATCTACTGGACTTACAGTGTATCACAAAAGTGAGTACACCCCTCACATTTCTGCAGATATTTAAGTATATCTTTTCATGGGACAACACTGACAAAATTACACTTTGACACAATGAAAAGTAGTCTGTGTGCAGCTTATATAACAGTGTAAATTTATTCTTCCCTCAAAATAACTCAATATACAGCCATTAATGTCTAAACCACCGGCAACAAAAGTGAGTACACCCCTAAGAGACTACACCCCTAAATGTCCAAATTGAGCACTGCTTGTCATTTTCCCTCCAAAATGTCATGTGATTTGTTAGTGTTACTAGGTCTCAGGTGTGCATAGGGAGCAGGTGTGTTCAATTTATTAGTACAGCTCTCACACTCTCTCATACTGGTCACTGAAAGTTCCAACATGGCACCTCATGGCAAAGAACTCTCTGAGGATCTTAAAAGACGAATTGTTGCGCTACATGAAGATGGCCAAGGCTACAAGAAGATTGCCAACACCCTGAAACTGAGCTGCAGCACAGTGGCCAAGATCATCCAGCGTTTTAAAAGAGCAGGGTCCACTCAGAACAGACCTCGCGTTGGTCGTCCAAAGAAGCTGAGTGCACGTGCTCAGCGTCACATCCAACTGCTGTCTTTGAAAGATAGGCGCAGGAGTGCTGTCAGCATTGCTGCAGAGATTGAAAAGGTGTGGGGTCAGCCTGTCAGTGCTCAGACCATACGCCGCACACTACATCAAATTGGTCTGCATGGCTGTCACCCCAGAAGGAAGCCTCTTCTGAAGTCTCTACACAAGAAAGCCCGCAAACAGTTTGCTGAAGACATGTCAACAAAGGACATGGATTACTGGAACCATGTCCTATGGTCTGATGAGACCAAGATTAATTTGTTTGGTTCAGATGGTCTCAAGCATGTGTGGCGGCAATCAGGTGAGGAGTACAAAGATAAGTGTGTCATGCCTACAGTCAAGCATGGTGGTGGGAATGCCATGGTCTGGGGCTGCATGAGTGCAGCAGGTGTTGGGGAGTTACATTTCATTGAGGGACACATGAACTCCAATATGTACTGTGAAATACTGAAGCAGAGCATGATCCCCTCCCTCCGGAAACTGGGTCGCAGGGCAGTGTTCCAGCATGATAATGACCCCAAACACACCTCTAAGACGACCACTGCTTTATTGAAGAGGCTGAGGGTAAAGGTGATGGACTGGCCAAGCATGTCTCCAGACCTAAACCCAATAGAACATCTTTGGGGCATCCTCAAGCGGAAGGTGGAGGAGCGCAAAGTCTCGAATATCCGCCAGCTCCGTGATGTCGTCATGGAGGAGTGGAAAAGCATTCCAGTGGCAACCTGTGAAGCTCTGGTAAACTCCATGCCCAGGAGAGTTAAGGCAGTTCTGGGAAATAATGGTGGCCACACAAAATATTGACACTTCAGGAACTTTCACTATGGGGTGTACTCACTTTTGTTGCCGGTGGTTTAGACATTAATGGCTGTATATTGAGTTATTTTGAGGGAAGAATAAATTTACACTGTTATATAAGCTGCACACAGACTACTTTTCATTGTGTCAAAGTGTCATTTTGTCAGTGTTGTCCCATGTAAAGATATACTTAAATATCTGCAGAAATGTGAGGGGTGTACTCACTTTTGTGATACACTGTACATCATGGAAAGACGACGGTTCATTCCAGCGGGGCGTGATAATTAGTATGTAGTTTGGGATTTGGCATGTAGCCCTGCAGCAGCGCCCCAAAGGTAAGATCTGGAACTACCTCAACAGGCCAGTAGTGGCGGACTATACCTGGCAGTACATACGGTAATGGAATTGTGGGCCAGTGGTAGCTCAGTGGTTTAGGTACTGGACTAGTAATCAGAAGGTCACTGGTTCAAGTCCCACCACTGCCAGGTTGTTGGACCCCTGAGCAAGGCCCTTAACCCTCTATTGCTTAGACAATGTACTTTATAACCTTTCAGCCTCGTCTGTGATTAGTAGACGTCTTGTAGTGTGAACCAGAGGGTTGCTGGTTCAAGTCCCACTATTGCCAAATTGCCACTTAACCCTCAATCGTTCCAACTGTGTTCAGTCATCAAAGCGTCTACCAAGGGCAGTTGAGCTTAGAGGTTAAGGTACTGGACTAGTAATCGAAAGGTCATTGGTTCAAGCCCCACCCTGTCTTGTCTGTAATTAATAGACGTCTTGTAGTGATTGGAAGAGTCGTTTAGTGTCTACCATGCTGCTCTCCAAGAGTTACCTCTGGGAGACCAAAAAAAAAGTGGCCACGTGGTTAAAAACTGTCCCGACTTTGGCGATCGACCCTGTAGTGCCTCTAAATTCAGTCTTCGAGTATTCCGTCTCCTTCGTGGTGTACAGCGTGTAGTGTCGTGATTGTCGGCCGTCTGCGGGTCCGTCAGTGCCGTATCCGGTGCAGGTAGCGGTCCGGATCTTTCCTCGGGGCCCCCGGCGGGTCTTCCTCCTCCTTGGCCTTGAGGGGATCCGACCCCCCGCAGGCTCCCGAGGAGGCGTCGTCGTCTGAGGAGGCCGCGTCCGTGGACGTCCGCTCGTTCGTCCTGGGTTGGGGGGGGCAGACAGGTCAGAAATCAGGGAATCGAGCGTCTCTGTAGGGTCTGTCACATGACCTGTCACATGACCGAACGATCAAACGTCTCTCACCTGCTGTGCCCGAACGGCCGGACTCCCCTTCCCGACTCGGCTCGCATCCCGCTCCGGGTCCGCGCCCGCACCCTCAGCCCCACCAGCGCCTGCGCCAACTCTTCCTCGTCCTCTGCGTCCCCGCCGCCGCCGTCCTCGCCCTCGCCCTCGCCGCCCCTCCTGCTCCCCCACACCTGCCTGGCCCTCTGCTCGGCGTCCGGCTCCCCCGCCGAGTGGAAGAGCCGCCTCAGCTGCCGCAGGTTCACGCCCTGGAAGATGTTGGCCGAGCCGGATTTGCGCGTGCGCCGCTCGGGGGCGCCGGACCGGCAGAACGCGGGCTGGGACGGGCCGGGGAGGACCGCAGCGGCTCCGGCCTCGTCCATCTGCGCCTCTGAGGGGGTGGAAACAAACCGAAAGCAAACTGTGTGATCGATGGAATCCGGGAATGCCATGCCAATCCACCTACTGCAGAGTCTTAAACACTCCGGCCACCACATGACCTCGGTAACCATGGAATTTACATTCATGGCATCAAACAGATGCTTTTCATTCTGACTGAATACATTCCAAACGATGCAGGGTTAAATAGTCTCAGGGGCCCGATGGTGGGGTTGGAACCAGCAACCTTCTGATCACTAGATCAGCACCTTACTACTAAACTGTCACTGTTCTGTTCACATAAACTGAAATAAATCATAAAAAACTAATAAATGACAAACGAGTGTGTGCATTTTGTGACGTCACTCGGCGTGGCGTGATTGCACGGCGTGTAGTGACGTCACGATGACGCACTCTGCACACTGCGGCAACCGCTACACACACATTAACTGCATTAAAAACACATAAATAAAATACATTCATTTTATGGATTTATTTGTATTTATGGATTTATTTATTATATTTAAAATGAATTCGAAGTAAATATGGAGTGTATGCTAAGCTTACTATATTAAATGGTCAGAAAAAAAATTTAAATAGTTACAAAAATTATAATACACGTTTAATAGTTGAATTTATTGCGAAATATTGTAATTCAAATGAAAATATGTATTTTTATTTTGTAAATTATGCATTTAAATCCGAAAACGAGATAAAAACATGTGACGTTGCATAGAATATAGTTAAACGAATGGTTTTGCAACGCACACTTTGCTTTCTGCTTAATGTAAATGCAATGCAATTATAAAAATGAACTTTATATTTATATTTAATAATCTAGTCCTTATATTATAGCATAATATAATAATAATGAGCATTATTATTATCCAGCAATGCAGTAAACACATCCCCACTCACCTCCAATCCCACTGATCACTGATTTACCCTCGCAAATCCATCAAAACTCTCCAGATCTGTTGCATAAAACACACATTTCATCTAATGACCGAATAAACATCAGATTATCAGCACATTTTGCACTATTTCAGTTTCTGTGTCATGGATCAGCCACATAGACTGGCTCTTTCATTAATGCACAGTTTCCTCTGTGTCTGTGCTGCGTTGACCAATCAGATCTTAGATTTCATCCTAAGTCCCGCCCATGTTATCATTCTGATCAATCACAGCGCGGAGTTTAGGTAGCGTCATGCTAGACCTGAGTGTGTCCCGAATGCCTCCGTGATTCCTACCCCGTACACACTTTATACCTTTCTAGGGCAACCCTGTGTCGCATAGTGTGCGCGATTTTAAACCCAACTTGAATAAAATAACGATAATAATAATAATAATCTGAATGTGAATATGATTCTTATTATTTTAACAGGATTAATAGTTTCTAAGTAGTGCACTACATAGTGTGTAGAGTGTGATTCAGGACGCGGCCGCTGTACCCAAATAAGTGTCAGTCCTCACTGACGTCAATGGCGCTGCGTGTTCGCCAGTCTGTCAGGGTGAAAATATCAGGAATAGATCCGCAGTTCTGTTGGGACCTTTGGGGTCTCTGTGTCCTAAATCACATCAAATTAATGCCCCAAATTCATCAGCAATAGCTCTGTAATTAAGTCTATATTAAAAAACAAACAAACACGTGGTGTATTTATAGGTCACACCTAGAATAGTGTAAATTCGGTCAGGTCTTTCAAAGCAGAAAACACGTAATTAGATTCATCTGTCTGTCTGTCTTTATGTTTTTCTGTCTGTCTGTCTGTCTGTCTGTCTGTCTGTATGTTTTTCTGTCTGTCTGTCTGTCTTATCTATTCATCCATCCATCCAAATCCATCCAATCTATCTATCTATCTATCTATCTATCTATCTATCTATCTATCTGTCTGTCTGTCTGTCTGTCTGTCTATCTGTCTGTCTTATCTATCCATCCATTCATCCATCCAATCTATCTATCTATCTATCTATCTATCTATCTGTCTGTCTGTCTGTCTGTCTGTCTGTCTGTCTGTCTGTCTGTCTGTCTGTTTTTCTGTCTGTCTGTATGTATGTTTTTCTGTCTGTCTGTCTGTCTGTCTGTCTGTCTTATCTATCCATCCATTCATCCATCCAATCTATCTATCTATCTATCTATCTATCTATCTATCTATCTGTCTGTCTGTCTGTCTGTCTGTCTGTCTGTCTGTCTGTCTGTCTGTCTGTCTGTCTGTCTGTGTTTTTCTGTCTGTCTGTCTTATCTATCCATCCATCCAAATCCATCCAATCTGTCTGTCTGTCTGTCTGTCTGTCTGTCTGTCCGTCCGTCCGTCCATCCATCCATCCATCATCTATCTGTCTGTCTGTCTGTCTGTCTGTCTGTCTGTCTATCTATCTCATCTGCAGTCCATTATGAAACATTATAAGCAGGACAGTCCAAGCCACAGTTGGCATTTGCTTACCACAGCTGGTCGATTATGTACACTCCCTACCTGCAACCATTGGTCAGTGTGCTACTTAATCAGTCCTCAGTGTGTGGGAATGAACTGCTGCACCTCATCTATCAGACAATGGTTGAATTTATTCTGAAAACAGCTGAAAATTGCATATTTCTGCTACGTTTTAAAATGAAAAAACGTAGACGATTTAAAAGCCGGTTTTTAACTCTTGTAAACAAAGTAAACTTGACACGATCGGTGCTCGATTATCGTTTTCTCATCCGTTTCTCAGTGATCAGCTAGACGTCCTGCCTAGCGCGGAAGAACTTTGGTCTCTAAAATGAATCGTTGTTGACTGTAAATATAAAGTTTATTTATTTTATTTTAATCTTTTTTCCGCAGAAGTTGGATGGCTTGGATTGTAAACAGCGCAAATTCTGAACAGTGAGACGTGAAAAGCAAGAGAAGGTAAAACCCTGAGCTCTGTAATGGCTAACTTATAGTTGCTAAGCTAACGTTAGCATGAGGCTAATAACAAAACAAAATAAACACGACAAATGTAATTAATGAATTAATTTATTACTTTATCGATTTATAAATGCATCTGTGTTCAGTATAACTTTTAAAACATCACAATTTCATCTGACAGCCTGTTAAAGGAGCTGAAATCACAAAATTGCTTTAAATAGAATTAAAATGATTATTATTATTATTTAATCTTTTACACTGTGCGGTTATACAGTTAATAATGAACACAGATATTCTGTTATTTATGTCTCTGTCTGTGGGAATTTAATTAAAAGTTTAAAAATGATTGTTGTTTAGACAGACAGGGGGAGTTTGGGCCTCCAGTAGCTTAAACAAAATTTTAAAAAAAATAGAAAAAACCCCCAAAATATAAAATTAAATTTAAACAGATATAAACAATCAGCTTATATACAGAATATATAATACAACACAGTGTGATTTACAGGGCAGAAATGTGCAAGTTGTGCAGCTGACAGGATGTTATAACATTATTATTATATATAATTATTAATACCAATAATGTCAATTATGTAAATATATAAGTATAATATATAAGTAATATATATAATATATAATGTGAATATATAAGTATAATATGCAAGTAATATGTCTAATAAACAATGTTTATATAAGTATAATGTATATAATATACAATGTAATATATATATATATATATATATATAATATATAACGTAAATATATAAGTATAATGTATATAATATACAATGTAAATATATAAGTATAATATATAAGTAATATATCATGTAAATGTATAAGCATTATATATAATATATTGTAAATGTATAATATATATAATGTAAATATTTAAGTATGATATATAAGTGATATATAATGTAAATATATAAGTGTAACATAAGTATACTATACAAGTAATATATATATATATATATATATATATATATATATATATATATATATATATATATATATATGTATAAGCATAATATATATAATATAATGTAAATATTTAAGTATAATATAAGTAATATATAATGTTAATATATAAGTATAATATATAAGTAATATTTAATATACAATGTAAATGTATAAGCTTTATATGTATAATATAATGTAAATATATAAGTATAATATATAATGTACAATGTAAATATATAAGTATACTATATAAATTATATATGTAATGTTAATGTATAAGCATAATATGATGTAAATATATATAATATAATGTAAATATATAAATTTAATACATAAGTAATATTTATAATATACAGTGTATCACAAAAGTGAGTACACCCCTCACATTTCTGCAGATATTTAAGTATATCTTTTCATGGGACAACACTGACAAAATGACACACTGACGCAATGAAAAGTAGTCTGTGTGCAGCTTATATAACAGTGTAAATTTATTCTTCCCTTAAAATAACTCAATATACAGCCATTAATGTCTAAA
Source organism: Trichomycterus rosablanca (assembly GCF_030014385.1). Classification (NCBI taxonomy): domain Eukaryota; kingdom Metazoa; phylum Chordata; class Actinopteri; order Siluriformes; family Trichomycteridae; genus Trichomycterus; species Trichomycterus rosablanca. Next base: position 32,130,153 of record NC_086002.1, read on the forward strand.
CCACCGGCAACAAAAGTGAGTACACCCCTAAGAGACTACACCCCTAAATGTCCAAATTGAGCACTGCTTGTCATTTTCCCTCCAAAATGTCATGTGATTTGTTAGTGTTACTAGGTCTCAGGTGTGCATAGGGAGCAGGTGTGTTCAATTTAGTAGTACAGCTCTCACACTCTCTCATACTGGTCACTGAAAGTTCCAACATGGCACCTCATGGCAAAGAACTCTCTGAGGATCTTAAAAGACGAATTGTTGCGCTACATGAAGATGGCCAAGGCTACAAGAAGATTGCCAACACCCTGAAACTGAGCTGCAGCACAGTGGCCAAGATCATCCAGCGTTTTAAAAGAGCAGGGTCCACTCAGAACAGACCTCGCGTTGGTCGTCCAAAGAAGCTGAGTGCACGTGCTCAGCGTCACATCCAACTGCTGTCTTTGAAAGATAGGCGCAGGAGTGCTGTCAGCATTGCTGCAGAGATTGAAAAGGTGGGGGGTCAGCCTGTCAGTGCTCAGACCATACGCCGCACACTACATCAAATTGGTCTGCATGGCTGTCACCCCAGAAGGAAGCCTCTTCTGAAGTCTCTACACAAGAAAGCCCGCAAACAGTTTGCTAAAGACATGTCAACAAAGGACATGGATTACTGGAACCATGTCCTATGGTCTGATGAGACCAAGATTAATTTGTTTGGTTCAGATGGTCTCAAGCATGTGTGGCGGCAATCAGGTGAGGAGTACAAAGATAAGTGTGTCATGCCTACAGTCAAGCATGGTGGTGGGAATGCCATGGTCTGGGGCTGCATGAGTGCAGCAGGTGTTGGGGAGTTACATTTCATTGAGGGACACATGAACTCCAATATGTACTGTGAAATACTGAGCAGAGCATGATCCCCTCCCTCCGGAAACTGGGTCGCAGGGCAGTGTTCCAGCATGATAATGACCTCAAACACACCTCTAAGACGACCACTGCTTTATTGAAGAGGCTGAGGGTAAAGGTGATGGACTGGCCAAGCATGTCTCCAGACCTAAACCCAATAGAACATCTTTGGGGCATCCTCAAGCGGAAGGTGGAGGAGCGCAAAGTCTCGAATATGAATATGCTCCGTGATGTCGTCATGGAGGAGTGGAAAAGCATTCCAGTGGCAACCTGTGAAGCTCTGGTAAACTCCATGACCAGGAGAGTTAAGGCAGTTCTGGGAAATAATGGTGGCCACACAAAATATTGACACTTCAGAAACTTTCACTAAGGGGTGTACTCACTTTTGTTGCCGGTGGTTTAGACATTAATGGCTGTATATTGAGTTATTTTGAGGGAAGAATAAATTTACACTGTTATATAAGCTGCACACAGACTACTTTTCATTGTGTCAAAGTGTCATTTTGTCAGTGTTGTCCCATGAAAAGATATACTTAAATATCTGCAGAAATGTGAGGGGTGTACTCACTTTTGTGATACACTGTATAATGTAAATATATGAGTAATATATAAGTAATGTTTATAATATATAATGTGAATATAATATAATGTATATATAATGTAAATATATAAGTATAATATGTAAGTAATATATCAAATATATAATGTAAATAAATACGTATATGTGAGTAATGTATATGATATATAGTGTAAATATTTAAGTGTAATATATAAGTATATATGATATATAGTGTAAATATTTAAGTGTAATATATAAGTATATATGATATATAGTGTAAATATTTAAGTGTAATATATAAGTATATATGATATATAAAGTAAATATATAAGTAATATATAATGTAATATATAATGTAAATATATAAGTGTAATATACAAGTATAATATATAAGTAATATATCAAATATATAATGTAAATAAATAAGTATAATTTGTGAGTAATGTATATGATATATAGTGTAAATATTTAAGTGTAATATATAAGTATATATGATATATAAAGTAAATATATAAGTGTAATATATAAGTAATATATAATGTAATATATAATGTAAATATATAAGTATAATTTGTGAGTAATGTATATGATATATAGTGTAAATATTTAAGTGTAATATATAAGTATATATGATATATAAAGTAAATATATAAGTGTAATATATAAGTAATATTTAATGTAATATATAATGTAAATATATAAGCACGGTGGGTCGCCTCACAGCGAGAAGGTCCTGGGTTCAGTTGCCATGTGGAGCGGACCAGGTTCTTTTCGGTGTGAGTTTGGCATGTTCTCTCCACGCTGTAGCGTTAGGTTTGGGTGCAGAAGGTAGATTTGTTAAAGTTTCGTCCTGTACATCTGCAGCAGCTGGATGAAATGATGCCCTCCGGGAGTCAGGAGTCCTCGCAGGGGGCCGGGGACCGAGCCGAGCCGAGCCAGACGTCCAGTAAAGACACGTCGTCCCTGGGCAGCAGCTCGGACCTCAGCGCCAACCGGGCACTGACCGTGGACCTGTTCAACATGGTGGTCTGCTACAAGAGGATGGGCATCTTCCTGGAGCCGCTGACGGACGCGGCCGAGGTTCTGCGCTACCTGCTCGGGTGAGAGAGGAGAATTATTCATGATGCTGAAGAGACTCATGAGGTGTGTGCCAAACCTGGCGCTGAGCTGTGTGTGTGTGTGTGTGTGTGTGTGTGTGTGTGTGTGTGTGTGTGTGTGTGTGTGTGTGTGTGTGTGTGTAGGTGGAAGATGCCACTCTGTTCTCTCTTCTGCTGCATCTTTCTGAACGTCCTCTTCATCACCCTGAGTGAAGGTAAGATCAACTCCTTGAGTAGGACTAGAAGTCTAAAAGAGGGCACCAATTCTGGGACTGATGGGTACAGAGGGAAAGCCCTAATTACTGGGACTGATGGGTACAGAGGGAAAGCCCTAATTACTGGGACTGATGGGTACAGAGGGAAAGCCCTAATTACTGGGACTGATGGGTACAGAGGGAAAACCGTAATTACTGGGACTGATGGGTACAGAGGGAAAGCCCTAATTACTGGGACTGATGGGTACAGAGGGAAACCCTAATTACTGGGACTGATGGGTACAGAGGGAAAGCCCTAATTACTGGGACTGATGGGTACAGAGGGAAAACCCTAATTACTGGGACTGATGGGTACAGAGGGAAAGCCCTAATTACTGGGACTGATGGGTACAGAGGGAAAACCCTAATTACTGGGACTGATGGGTACAGAGGGAAAACCCTAATTACTGGGACTGATGGGTACAGAGGGAAAACCCTAATTACTGGGACTGATGGGTACAGAGGGAAAACCCTAATTACTGGGACTGATGGGTACAGAGGGAAAACCCTAATTACTGGGACTGATGGGTACAGAGGGAAAACCCTAATTACTGGGACTGATGGGTACAGAGGGAAAACCCTAATTACTGGGACTGATGGGTACAGAGGGAAAACCCTAATTACTGGGACTGATGGGTACAGAGGGAAAGCCCTAATTACTGGGACTGATGGGTACAGAGGGAAAGCCCTAATTACTGGGACTGATGGGTACAGAGGGAAAACCCTAATTACTGGGACTGATGGGTACAGAGGGAAAACCCTAATTACTGGGACTGATGGGTACAGAGGGAAAACCCTAATTACTGGGACTGATGGGTACAGAGGGAAAGCCCTAATTACTGGGACTGATGGGTACAGAGGGAAAGCCCTAATTACTGGGACTGATGGGTACAGAGGGAAAGCCCTAATTACTGGGACTGATGGGTACAGAGGGAAAACCCTAATTACTGGGACTGATGGGTACAGAGGGAAAACCCTAATTACTGGGACTGATGGGTACAGAGGGAAAACCCTAATTACTGGGACTGATGGGTACAGAGGGAAAACCCTAATTACTGGGACTGATGGGTACAGAGGGAAAACCCTAATTACTGGGACTGATGGGTACAGAGGGAAAGCCCTAATTACTGGGACTGATGGGTACAGAGGGAAAACCCTAATTACTGGGACTGATGGGTACAGAGGGAAAGCCCTAATTACTGGGACTGATGGGTACAGAGGGAAAGCCCTAATTACTGGGACTGATGGGTACAGAGGGAAAACCCTAATTACTGGGACTGATGGGTACAGAGGGAAAACCCTAATTACTGGGACTGATGGGTACAGAGGGAAAACCCTAATTACTGGGACTGATGGGTACAGAGGGAAAACCCTAATTACTGGGACTGATGGGTACAGAGGGAAAACCCTAATTACTGGGACTGATGGGTACAGAGGGAAAACCCTAATTACTGGGACTGATGGGTACAGAGGGAAAGCCCTAATTACTGGGACTGATGGGTACAGAGGGAAAGCCCTAATTACTGGGACTGATGGGTACAGAGGGAAAGCCCTAATTACTGCGACTGATGGGTACAGAGGGAAAACCCTAATTACTGGGACTGATGGGTACAGAAGGAAAACCCTAATTACTGGGACTGATGGGTACAGAAGGAAAACCCTAATTACTGGGACTGATGGGTACAGAAGGAAAACCCTAATTACTGGGACTGATGGGTACAGAGGGGAAACCCTTCTATACTGGGAATGACTGGCTGGTCGTCTCTCCTTTTCAGCGGCTTGGTTCTGCCTCCTCCTGCTGGCCGTCTCCGCCCCGGCCGCGCTGGGCTACGTGGGCGAGCGGTGCCAGGCCGACTCCAGCGAGGCGGCGGTGCAGAAGAAGAAGCACCACGCCGTCCAGCGCCGGGAGCTAAACACCGTCCGCATGAGCCGGCAGGACGCGATGATGGAGGTCAAGGGTCTGTGAGTAGTGGTCGGCGCTTGTGAGCAGCTCCCTGGTGGGGGGGATGAGGGGCGGGGCCAAGACGGACTGGACGGTCCGGCTCTAATTAAGTGTGTGTGTGTGTGTGTGTGTGTGTGGCAGGTTGAAGCAACTGGACGAGCTGCTCTCTCAGGCGTGTGTGTACGCAGAGTCCGTGTATAAGATCCTATACTGGGAGAGTCACATGACCTCCGGCGTGTGAGTATCCCTCCTCACACGCTCGACGATATTACAGCGTGTCCATATATTTATCGGAACTACTTTCTCCGACGCAGGTTTTACGGCTTTCTGCTGGCGGTGGTGTGTCTGCTGTACACGGTCCCTGTGGGGTGGAGCCTCTCCGCCATCAACAGCTGCGTCTTCATCTGGAACAAGGATTTCTGCCGGGGTGTGTGAGCGCGCGCACACGCACACACACACACAGTATATACACACACACACACACACACACACAGTATACACACACACACAGTATATATACACACACACACAGTATATATACACACACACACAGTATATACACACACACAGTATATATATATATATACACACAGTATATATACACACACACACAGTATATATACACACACACACAGTATATACACACAAACAGTATATATATATACACACAGTATATATACACACACACACAGTATTTATACACACAGTATATATACACACACACACACGTATATACACACACAGTATATATACGCACACACACAGTATATATACACACACACAGTATATACACACACACAGTATATATATATACACACACAGTATATATATACACACACACACAGTATATATACACACACACACAGTATATACACACACACAGTATATACACACACAGTATATATACACACACACACAGTATATATACACACACACACAGTATATATATACACACAGTATATATACACACACACACAGTATATATACACACACACAGTATATATATATACACACACAGTATACACACACACACACACAGTATATATACACACACACACAGTATATACACACACACAGTATATACACACACACAGTATATATATATATACACCTAGTATATATACACACACACACACAGTATATATATACACACACACACACAGTATATACAGTGCCTTGCAAAAGTATTCAGCCCCCTTGAACTTTTCAACCTTTTGCCACATTTCAGGCTTCAAACATAACGATATGAAATTGTAATTTTTTGTGAAGAATCAACAACAAGTGGGACACAATCGTGAAGTGGAACGAAATTTATTGGATATTTTAAACTTTTTTTAGAAATAAAAAACTAAAAAGTGGGGCGTGCAATATTATTCAGCCCCTTTACTTTCAGTGCAGCAAACTCACTCCAGAAGTTCAGTGAGGATCTCTGAATGATCCAATGTTGACCTAAATGACTGATGGTGATAAATAGAATCCACCTGTGTGTAATCAAGTCTCCGTATAAATGCACCTGCTCTGTGACAGTCTCAGAGTTCTGTTTAAAGCGCAGAGAGCATCATGAAGACCAAGAAACACACCAGGCAGGTCCGAGATACTGTTGTGGAGAAGTTTAAAGCCGGATTTGGATACAAAAAGATTTCCCAAGCTTTAAACATCTCAAGGAGCACTGTGCAAGCGATCATATTGAAATGGAAGGAGTATCAGACCACTGCAAATCTACCAAGACCCGGCCGTCCCTCTAAACTTTCAGCTCAAACAAGGAGAAGACTGATCAGAGATGCAGCCAAGAGGCCCATGATCACTCTGAATGAACTGCAGAGAGCTACAGCTGAGGTGGGAGACTCTGTCCATAGGACACAATCAGTCGTACACTGCACAAATCTGGCCTTTATGGAAGAGTGGCAAGAAGAAAGCCATTTCTCAAAGATATCTATAAAAAGTCACCTGGGAGACACACCAAACATGTGGAAGAAGGTGCTCTGGTCAGATGAAAGCAAAATCGAACTTTTTGGCCACAATGCAAAACGTTATGTTTGGCGTAAAAGCAACACAGCTCATCACCCTGAACACACCATCCCCACTGTCAAACATGGTGGTGGCAGCATCATGGTTTGGGCCTGCTTTTCTTCAGCAGGGACAGGGAAGATGGTTAAAATTGATGGGAAGATGGATGGAGCCAAATACAGGACCATTCTGGAAGAAAACCTGTTGCAGTCTGCAAAAGACCTGAGACTGGGACGGAGATTTATCTTCCAACAAGACAATGATCCAAAACATAAAGCAAAATCTACAATGGAATGGTTCACAAATAAACTTATCCAGGTGTTAAAATGGCCAAGTCAAAGTCCAGACCTGAATCCCATCGAGAATCTGTGGAAAGAGCTGAAAACTGCTGTTCACAAACGCTCTCCATCCAACCTCACTGAGCTCGAGCTGTTTTGCAAGGAAGAATGGGCAAAAATTTCTGTCTCTCGATGTGCAAAACTGATAGAGACATACCCCAAGCGACTTGCAGCTGTAATCGCAGCAAAAGGTGGCGCTACAAAGTATTAACGCAAGGGGGCTGAATAATATTGCACGCCCCACTTTTCAGTTTTTTATTTCTAAAAAAAGTTTAAAATATCCAATAAATTTCGTTCCACTTCACGATTGTGTCCCACTTGTTGTTGATTCTTCACAAAAAATTACAATTTCATATCGTTATGTTTGAAGCCTGAAATGTGGCAAAAGGTTGAAAAGTTCAAGGGGGCTGAATACTTTTGCAAGGCACTGTAAATATATACACACAGTATATATACACACACACACACAGTATATATACACACACACACAGTATATATACACACACACACAGTATATACACACACACAGTATATATATATATACACACACAGTATATATACACACACACACAGTATATATACACACACACACAGTATATACACACACAGTATATATATATACACACACACAGTATATATACACACACACACAGTATATACACACACACACAGTATATATACACACACACACAGTATATACACACACAGTATATATATACACACACACAGTATATACACACACACACAGTATATACACACACAGTATATACAGTGTATCACAAAAGTGAGTACACCCCTCACATTTCTGCAGATATTTAAGTATATCTTTTCATGGGACAACACTGACAAAATGACACTTTGACACAATGAAAAGTAGTCTGTGTGCAGCTTATATAACAGTGTAAATTTATTCTTCCCTCAAAATAACTCAATATACAGCCATTAATGTCTAAACCACCGGCAACAAAAGTGAGTACACCCCTTAGTGAAAGTTCCTGAAGTGTCAATATTTTGTGTGGCCACCATTATTTCCCAGAACTGCCTTAACTCTCCTGGGCATGGAGTTTACCAGAGCTTCACAGGTTGCCACTGGAATGCTTTTCCACTCCTCCATGATGACATCACGGAGCTGGCGGATATTCGAGACTTTGCACTCCTCCACCTTCCGCTTGAGGATGCCCCAAAGATGTTCTATTGGGTTTAGGTCTGGAGACATGCTTGGCCAGTCCATCACCTTTACCCTCAGCCTCTTCAATAAAGCAGTGGTCGTCTTAGAGGTGTGTTTGGGGTCATTATCATGCTGGAACACTGCCCTGCGACCCAGTTTCCGGAGGGAGGGGATCATGCTCTGCTTCAGTATTTCACAGTACATATTGGAGTTCATGTGTCCCTCAATGAAATGTAACTCCCCAACACCTGCTGCACTCATGCAGCCCCAGACCATGGCATTCCCACCACCATGCTTGACTGTAGGCATGACACACTTATCTTTGTACTCCTCACCTGATTGCCGCCACACATGCTTAAGACCATCTGAACCAAACAAATTAATCTTGGTCTCATCAGACCATAGGACATGGTTCCAGTAATCCATGTCCTTTGTTGACATGTCTTCAGCAAACTGTTTGCGGGCTTTCTTGTGTAGAGACTTCAGAAGAGGCTTCCTTCTGGGGTGACAGCCATGCAGACCAATTTGATGTAGTGTGCGGCGTATGGTCTGAGCACTGACAGGCTGACCCCCCACCTTTTCAATCTCTGCAGCAATGCTGACAGCACTCCTGCGCCTATCTTTCAAAGACAGTAGTTGGATGTGACGCTGAGCACGTGCACTCAGCTTCTTTGGACGACCAACGCGAGGTCTGTTCTGAGTGGACCCTGCTCTTTTAAAACGCTGGATGATCTTGGCCACTGTGCTGCAGCTCAGTTTCAGGCTGTTGGCAATCTTCTTGTAGCCTTGGCCATCTTCATGTAGCGCAACAATTCGTCTTTTAAGATCCTCAGAGAGTTCTTTGCCATAAGGTGCCATGTTGGAACTTTCAGTGACCAGTATGAGAGAGTGTGAGAGCTGTACTACTAAATTGAACACACCTGCTCCCTATGCACACCTGAGACCTAGTAACACTAACGAGTCGCATGACATTTTGGAGGGAAAATGACAAGCAGTGCTCAATTTGGACATTTAGGGGTGTAGTCTCTTAGGGGTGTACTCACTTTTGTTGCCGGTGGTTTAGACATTAATGGCTGTATATTGAGTTATTTTGAGGGAAGAATAAATTTACACTGTTATATAAGCTGCACACAGACTACTTTTCATAGTGTCAAAGTGTCATTTTGTCAGTGTTGTCCCATGAAAAGATATACTTAAATATCTGCAGAAATGTGAGGGGTGTACTCACTTTTGTGATACACTGTATATACACACACACAGTATACAGTGTATCACAAAAGTGAGTACACCCCTCACATTTCTGCAAATATTTCATTATATCTTTTCATGGGACAACACTATAGACATGAAACTTGGATATAACTTAGAGTAGTCAGTGTACAGCTTGTATAGCAGTGTAGATTTACTGTCTTCTGAAAATAACTCAACACACAGCCATTAATGTCTAAATAGCTGGCAACATAAGTGAGTACACCCCACAGTGAACATGTCCAAATTGTGCCCAAATGTGTCGTTGTCCCTCCCTAGTGTCATGTGTCAAGGTCCCAGGTGTAAATGGGGAGCAGGGCTGTTAAATTTGGTGTTTTGGGTACAATTCTCTCATACTGGCCACTGGATATTCAACATGGCACCTCATGGCAAATAACTCTCTGAGGATGTGAGAAATAGAATTGTTGCTCTCCACAAAGATGGCCTGGGCTATAAGAAGATTGCTAACACCCTGAAACTGAGCTACAGCATGGTGGCCAAGGTCATACAGCGGTTTTCCAGGACAGGTTCCACTCGGAACAGGCTTCGCCAGGGTCGACCAAAGAAGTTGAGTCCACGTGTTCGGTGTCATATCCAGAGGTTGGCTTTAAAAAATAGACACATGAGTGCTGCCAGCATTGCTGCAGAGGTTGAAGACGTGGGAGGTCAGCCTGTCAGTGCTCAGACCATACGCCGCACACTGCATCAACTCGGTCTGCATGGTCGTCATCCCAGAAGGAAGCTGACACACAAGAAAGCCCGCAAACAGTTTGCTGAAGACAAGCAGTCCAAGAACATGGATTACTGGAATGCCCTGTGGTCTGACGAGACCAAGATAAACTTGTTTGGCTCAGATGGTGTCCAGCATGTGTGGTGGCACCCTGGTGAGAAGTACCAAGACAACTGTATCTTGCCTACAGTCAAGCATGGTGGTGGTAGCATCATGGTCTTGGGCTGCATGAGTGTTGCTGGCACTGGGGAGCTGCAGTTCATTGAGGGAAACATGAATTCCAACATGTACTGTGACATTCTGAAACAGAGCATGATCCCCTCCCTTCGAAAACTGGGCCTCATGGCAGTTTTCCAACAGGATAACGACCCCAAACACAACCTCCAAGATGACAACTGCCTTGCTGAGGAAGCTGAAGGTAAAGGTGATGGACTAAACCCAATTGAGCACCTGTGGCGCATCCTCAAGTGGAAGGTGGAGGAGTTCAAGGTGTCTAACATCCACCAGCTCCGTGATGTCATCATGGAGGAGTGGAAGAGGATTCCAGTAGCAACCTGTGCAGCTCTGGTGAATTCCATGCCCAGGAGGGTTAAGGCAGTGCTGGATAATCATGGTGGTCACACAAAATATTGACACTTTGGGCACAATTTGGACATGTTCACTGTGGGGTGTACTCACTTATGTTGCAGCTATTTAGACATTAATGGCTGTGTGTTGAGTTATTTTCAGAAGACAGTAAATCTACACTGCTATACAAGTTGTACACTGACTACTCTAAGTTATATCCAAGTTTTATTTCTATAGTGTTGTCCCATGAAAAGATATAATAAAATATTTGCAGAAATGTGAGGGGTGTACTCACTTTTGTGATACACTGTATATACACACACACACAGTATATACACACACACAGTATATACACACACACACAGTATATACAGTGTATCACAAAAGTGAGTACACCCCTCACATTTCTGCAGATATTTAAGTATATCTTTTCATGGGACAACACTGACAAAATGACACTTTGACACAATGAAAAGTAGTCTGTGTGCAGCTTACATAACAGTGTAAATTTATTCTTCCCTCAAAATAACTCAATATACAGCCATTAATGTCTAAACCACCGGCAACAAAAGTGAGTACACCCCTAAGAGACTACACCCCTAAATGTCCAAATTGAGCACTGCTCGTCATTTTCCCTCCAAAATGTCATGTGACTCGCTAGTGTTACTAGGTCTCGGGTGTGCATAGGGAGCAGGTGTGTTCAATTTAGTAGTACAGCTCTCACACTCTCTCATACTGGTCACTGAAAGTTCCAACATGGCACCTCATGGCAAAGAACTCTCTGAGGATCTTAAAAGACGAATTGTTGCGCTACATGAAGATGGCCAAGGCTACAAGAAGATTGCCAACACCCTGAAACTGAGCTGCAGCACAGTGGCCAAGATCATCCAGCGTTTTAAAAGAGCAGGGTCCACTCAGAACAGACCTCGCGTTGGTCGTCCAAAGAAGCTGAGTGCACGTGCTCAGCGTCACATCCAACTGCTGTCTTTGAAAGATAGGTGCAGGAGTGCTGTCAGCATTGCTGCAGAGATTGAAAAGGTGGGGGGTCAGCCTGTCAGTGCTCAGACCATACGCCGCACACTACATCAAATTGGTCTGCATGGCTGTCACCCCAGAAGGAAGCCTCTTCTGAAGTCTCTACACAAGAAAGCCCGCAAACAGTTTGCTGAAGACATGTCAACAAAGGACATGGATTACTGGAACCATGTCCTATGGTCTGATGAGACCAAGATTAATTTGTTTGGTTCAGATGGTCTCAAACATGTGTGGCGGCAATCAGGTGAGGAGTACAAAGATAAGTGTGTCATGCCTACAGTCAAGCATGGTGGTGGGAATGCCATGGTCTGGGGCTGCATGAGTGCAGCAGGTGTTGGGGAGTTACATTTCATTGAGGGACACATGAACTCCAATATGTACTGTGAAATACTGAAGCAGAGCATGATCCCCTCCCTCCGGAAACTGGGTCGCAGGGCAGTGTTCCAGCATGATAATGACCCCAAACACACCTCTAAGACAACCACTGCTTTATTGAAGAGGCTGAGGGTAAAGGTGATGGACTGGCCAAGCATGTCTCCAGACCTAAACCCAATAGAACATCTTTGGGGCATCCTCAAGCGGAAGGTGGAGGAGCGCAAAGTCTCGAATATCCGCCAGCTCCGTGATGTCGTCATGGAGGAGTGGAAAAGCATTCCAGTGGCAACCTGTGAAGCTCTGGTAAACTCCATGCCCAGGAGAGTTAAGGCAGTTCTGGGAAATAATGGTGGCCACACAAAATATTGACACTTCAGGAACTTTCACTAAGGGGTGTACTCACTTTTGTTGCCGGTGGTTTAGACATTAATGGCTGTATATTAAGTTATTTTGAGGGAAGAATAAATTTACACTGTTATATAAGCTGCACACATACTACTTTTCATTGTGTCAAAGTGTCAGTTTGTCAGTGTTGTCCCATGAAAAGATATACTTAAATATCTGCAGAAATGTGAGGGGTGTACTCACTTTTGTGATACACTGTATATATATATATATATATACACACAGTATATATACACACACACACAGTATATACACACACACAGTATATATATACAGTGTATCACAAAAGTGAGTACACCCCTCACATTTCTGCAGATATTTAAGTATATCTTTTCATGGGACAACACTGACAAAATGACACTTTGACACAATGAAAAGTAGTCTGTGTGCAGCTTATATAACAGTGTAAATTTATTCTTCCCTCAAAATAACTCAATATACAGCCATTAATGTCTAAACCACCGGCAACAAAAGTGAGTACACCCCTTAGTGAAAGTTCCTAAAGTGTCAATATTTTGTGTGGCCACCATTATTTCCCAGAACTGCCTTAACTCTCCTGGGCATGGAGTTTACCAGAGCTTCACAGGTTGCCACTGGAATGCTTTTCCACTCCTCCATGACGACATCACGGAGCTGGCGGATATTCGAGACTTTGCGCTCCTCCACCTTCCGCTTGAGGATGCCCCAAAGATGTTCTATTGGGTTTAGGTCTGGAGACATGCTTGGCCAGTTCATCACCTTTACCCTCAGCCTCTTCAATAAAGCAGTGGTCGTCTTAGAGGTGTGTTTGGGGTCATTATCATGCTGGAACACTGCCCTGCGACCCAGTTTCCAGAGGGAGGGGATCATGCTCTGCTTCAGTATTTTACAGTACATATTGGAGTTCATGTGTCCCTCAATGAAATGTAACTCCCCAACACCTGCTGCACTCATGCAGCCCCAGACCATGGCATTCCCACCACCATGCTTGACTGTAGGCATGACACACTTATCTTTGTACTCCTCACCTGATTGCCGCCACACATGCTTGAGACCATCTGAACCAAACAAATTAATCTTGGTCTCATCAGACCATAGGACATGGTTTCAGTAATCCATGTCCTTTGTTGACATGTCTTCAGCAAACTGTTTGCGGGCTTTCTTGTGTAGAGACTTCAGAAGAGGCTTCCTTCTGGGGTAACAGCCATGCAGACCAATTTGATGTAGTGTGCGGCGTATGGTCTGAGCACTGACAGGCTGACCCCCCACCTTTTCAATCTCTGCAGCAATGCTGACAGCACTCCTGCGCCTATCTTTCAAAGACAGCAGTTGGATGTGACGCTGAGCACGTGCACTCAGCTTCTTTGGACGACCAACACGAGGTCTTTTCTGAGTGGACCCTGCTCTTTTAAAACGCTGGATGATCTTGGCCACTGTGCTGCAGCTCAGTTTCAGGGTGTTGGCAATCTTCTTGTAGCCTTGGCCATCTTCATGTAGTGCAACAATTCGTCTTTTAAGATCCTCAGAGAGTTCTTTGCCATGAGGTACCATGTTGGAACTTTCAGTGACCAGTATGAGAGAGTGTGAGAGCTGTACTACTAAATTGAACACACCTGCTCCCTATGCACACCTGAGACCTAGTAACACTTACAAATCACATGACATTTTGGAGGGAAAATGAGAAGCAGTGCTCAATTTGGACATTTAGGGGTGTAGTCTCTTAGGGGTGTACTCACTTTTGTTGCCGGTGGTTTAGACATTAATGGCTGTATATTGAGTTATTTTGAGGGAAGAATAAATTTACACTGTTATATAAGCTGCACACAGACTACTTTTCATTGTGTCAAAGTGTCATTTTGTCAGTGTTGTCCCAGGAAAAGATATACTTAAATATCTGCAGAAATGTGAGGGGTGTACTCACTTTTGTGATACACTGTATATACACACACAGTATATATACACACACACACACAGTATATATACACACACACACAGTATATATACACACACACACAGTATATACACACACACAGTATATATATATATACACACACAGTATATATACACACACACACAGTATATATACACACACACACAGTATATACACACACAGTATATATATATACACACACACAGTATATATACACACACACACAGTATATACACACACACACAGTATATATACACACACACACAGTATATACACACACAGTATATATATACACACACACAGTATATACACACACACACAGTATATACACACACAGTATATATATACACACACACAGTATATATACACACACACACAGTATATACACACACACAGTATATACACACACACAGTATATATATATATATATATATATATATACACACAGTATATATATACACACACACAGTATATATATATATACACACACAGTATATATATACACACACACAGTATATATACACACACACACAGTATATACACACACAGTATATATATATATACACACACAGTATATATACACACACACAGTATATATACCCACACACAGTATATACACACAGTATTTATACACACACACACAGTATATACACACACACAGTATATATATATACACACACAGTATATATACACACACACACAGTATATATACACACACACACAGTATATACACACACACAGTATATATATATACACACACAGTATATATACACACACACACAGTATATACACACACACACAGTATATATACACACACACACACACAGTATATACACACACACAGTATATATATATATATACACACACAGTATATATACACACACACACAGTATATATACACACACACACAGTATATACACACACAGTATATATACACACACACACAGTATATATACACACACACACAGTATATACACACACACAGTATATATACACACACACACAGTATATATACACACACACACAGTATATATACACACACACAGTATATACACACACACAGTATATATACACACACACACAGTATATATACACACACACAGTATATATACACACACACACAGTATATACACACACACAGTATATATACACACACACACAGTATATATACACACACACAGTATATACACACACACAGTATATACAGGGGTTGGACAAAATAACTGAAACACCTGGTTTTAGACCACAATAATTTATTAGTATGGTGTAGGGCCTCCTTTTGCGACCAATACAGCGTCAATTCGTCTTGGAAATGACATATACAAGTCCTGCACAGTGGTCAGAGGGATTTTAAGCCATTCTTCTTGCAGGATAGTGGCCAGGTCACTACGTGATGCTGGTGGAGGAAAACGTTTCCTGACTCGCTTCTCCAAAACACCCCAAAGTGGCTCAATAATATTTAGATCTGGTGACTGTGCAGGCCATGGGAGATGTTCAACTTCACTTTCATGTTCATCAAACCAATCTTTCACCAGTCTTGCTGTCTGTATTGGTGCATTGTCATCCTGATACACGGCACCGCCATTGGATGCACATGGTCCTCCAGAATGGTTCGGTAGTCCTTGGCAGTGACGCGCCCATCTAGCACAAGTATTGGGCCAAGGGAATGCCATGATATGGCAGCCCAAACCATCACTGATCCACCCCCATGCTTCACTCTGGGCATGCAACAGTCTGGGTGGTACGCTTCTTTGGGGCTTCTCCACACCGTAACTCTCCCGGATGTGGGGAAAACAGTAAAGGTGGACTCATCAGAGAACAATACATGTTTCACATTGTCCACAGCCCAAGATTTGCGCTCCTTGCACCATTGAAACCGACGTTTGGCATTGGCACGAGTGACCAAAGGTTTGGCTATAGCAGCCCGGCCGTGTATATTGACCCTGTGGAGCTCCCGACGGACAGTTCTGGTGGAAACAGGAGAGTCGAGGTGCACATTTAATTCTGCCGTGATTTGGGCAGCCGTGGTTTTATGTTTTTTGGATACAATCCGGGTTAGCACCCGAACATCCCTTTCAGACAGCTTCCTCTTGCGTCCAGTTAATCCTGTTGGATGGGGTTTGTCCTTCTTGGTGGTATGCTGACATTACCCTGGATACCGTGGCTCTTGATACATCACAAAGACTTGCTGTCTTGGTCACAGATGCGCCAGCAAGACGTGCACCAACAATTTGTCCTCTTTTGAACTCTGGTATGTCACACATAATGTTGTGTGCATTGCAATATTTTGAGCAAAACTGTGCTCTTACCCTGCTAATTGAACCTTCACACTCTGCTCTTACTGGTGCAATGTGCAATTAATGAAGATTGGCCACCAGACTGGTCCAATTTAGCCATGAAACCTCCCACACTAAAATGACAGGTGTTTCAGTTATTTTGTCCAACCCCTGTATATATATACACACACAGTATATATACACACACACACACAGTATATATACACACACACACAGTATACAGTATATATATATACACACACAGTATATATACACACACACACAGTATATACACACACACACAGTATATATATATACACACACAGTATATATACACACACACACAGTATATATATATACACACACAGTATATATACACACACACACAGTATATATACACACACACACAGTATATATACACACACACAGTATATATACACACACACAGTATATATATACACACACAGTATATAAATACACACACAGTATATATACAGTGTATCACAAAAGTGAGTACACCCCTCACATTTCTGCAAATATTTCATTATATCTTTTCATGGGACGACACTATAGACATGAAACTTGGATATAACTTAGAGTAGTCAGTGTACAGCTTGTATAGCAGTGTAGATTTACTGTCTTCTGAAAATAACTCAACACACAGCCATTAATGTCTAAATAGCTGGCAACATAAGTGAGTACACCCCACAGTGAACATGTCCAAATTGTGCCCAAATGTGTCGTTGTCCCTCCCTGGTGTCATGTGTCAAGGTCCCAGGTGTAAATGGGGAGCAGGGCTGTTAAATTTGGTGTTTTGGGTACAATTCTCTCATACTGGCCACTGGATATTCAACATGGCACCTCATGGCAAAGAACTCTCTGAGGATGTGAGAAATAGAATTGTTGCTCTCCACAAAGATGGCCTGGGCTATAAGAAGATTGCTAACACCCTGAAACTGAGCTACAGCATGGTGGCCAAGGTCATACAGCGGTTTTCCAGGACAGGTTCCACTCGGAACAGGCTTCGCCAGGGTCGACCAAAGAAGTCGAGTCCACGTGTTCGGCGTCATATCCAGAGGTTGGCTTTAAAAAATAGACACATGAGTGCTGCCAGCATTGCTGCAGAGGTTGAAGACGTGGGAGGTCAGCCTGTCAGTGCTCAGACCATACGCCGCACACTGCATCAACTCGGTCTGCATGGTCGTCATCCCAGAAGGAAGCTGACGCACAAGAAAGCCCGCAAACAGTTTGCTGAAGACAAGCAGTCCAAGAACATGGATTACTGGAATGCCCTGTGGTCTGACGAGACCAAGATAAACTTGTTTGGCTCAGATGGTGTCCAGCATGTGTGGCGGCGCCCTGGTGAGAAGTACCAAGACAACTGTATCTTGCCTACAGTCGAGCATGGTGGTGGTAGCATCATGGTCTTGGGCTGCATGAGTGTTGCTGGCACTGGGGAGCTGCAGTTCATTGAGGGAAACATGAATTCCAACATGTACTGTGACATTCTGAAACAGAGCATGATCCCCTCCCTTCGAAAACTGGGCCTCATGGCAGTTTTCCAACAAGATAACGACCCCAAACACAACCTCCAAGATGACAACTGCCTTGCTGAGGAAGCTGAAGGTAAAGGTGATGGACTAAACCCAATTGATCACCTGTGGCGCATCCTCAAGTGGAAGGTGGAGGAGTTCAAGGTGTCTAACATCCACCAGCTCCGTGATGTCATCATGGAGGAGTGGAAGAGGATTCCAGTAGCAACCTGTGCAGCTCTGGTGAATTCCATGCCCAGGAGGGTTAAGGCAGTGCTGGATAATAATGGTGGTCACACAAAATATTGACACTTTGGGCACAATTTGGACATGTTCACTGTGGGGTGTACTCACTTATGTTGCCAGTCATTTAGACATTAATGGCTGTGTGTTGAGTTATTTTCAGAAGACAGTAAATCTACACTGCTATACAAGTTGTACACTGACTACTCTAAGTTATATCCAAGTTTTATTTCTATAGTGTTGTCCCATGAAAAGATATAATAAAATATTTGCAGAAATGTGAGGGGTGTACTCACTTTTGTGATACACTGTATATACACACACACTCAGTATATATACACACACAGTATATACACACACACAGTATATATATATACACACACAGTATATATACACACACACACAGTATATATACACACACACACAGTATATATATATACACACACAGTATATATATATACACACACAGTATATATACACACACACAGTATATATACACACACACAGTATATATATATACACACACAGTATATATACACACACACACACAGTATATACACACACACACACAGTATATATACACACACACAGTATATATACACACACACAGTATATATATACACACACAGTATATATATACACACACACACAGTATATATATACACACACACACAGTATATATACACACACACACAGTATATATACACACACACACAGCATATATACACACACACAGCATATATACACACACACAGTATATATATATACACACACACAGTATATATACACACACACACAGTATATATACACACACACAGTATATTCCTGTATAGTTTTCCAACAAGATAACGACCCCAAACACAACCTCCAAGATGACAACTGCCTTGCTGAGGAAGCTGAAGGTAAAGGTGATGGACTAAACCCAATTGATCACCTGTGGCGCATCCTCAAGTGGAAGGTGGAGGAGTTCAAGGTGTCTAACATCCACCAGCTCCGTGATGTCATCATGGAGGAGTGGAAGAGGATTCCAGTAGCAACCTGTGCAGCTCTGGTGAATTCCATGCCCAGGAGGGTTAAGGCAGTGCTGGATAATAATGGTGGTCACACAAAATATTGACACTTTGGGCACAATTTGGACATGTTCACTGTGGGGTGTACTCACTTATGTTGCCAGTCATTTAGACATTAATGGCTGTGTGTTGAGTTATTTTCAGAAGACAGTAAATCTACACTGCTATACAAGTTGTACACTGACTACTCTAAGTTATATCCAAGTTTTATTTCTATAGTGTTGTCCCATGAAAAGATATAATAAAATATTTGCAGAAATGTGAGGGGTGTACTCACTTTTGTGATACACTGTATATACACACACACACAGTATATATACACACACACACACAGTATATATACACACACACAGTATATATATATACACAGTATATATATATACACACACACAGTATATATATACACACACACAGTATATATATACACACACACAGTATATATATATACACACACACACAGTATATATACACACACACACACAGTATATATACACACACACAGTATATATACACACACACAGTATATATATACACACAGTATATATATATACACACACAGTATATATACACACACACTCAGTATATATACACACACAGTATATACACACACACAGTATATATATATACACACACAGTATATACAGTGTATCACAAAAGTGAGTACACCCCTCACATTTCTGCAAATATTTTATTATATCTTTTCATGGGACAACACTATAGAAATAAAACTTGGATATAACTTAGAGTAGTCAGTGTACAACTTGTATAGCAGTGTAGATTTACTGTCTTCTGAAAATAACTCAACACACAGCCATTAATGTCTAAATGGCTGGCAACATAAGTGAGTACACCCCACAGTGAACATGTCCAAATTGTGCCCAAAGTGTCAATATTTTGTGTGACCACCATTATTATCCAGCACTGCCTTAACCCTCCTGGGCATGGAATTCACCAGAGCTGCACAGGTTGCTACTGGAATCCTCTTCCACTCCTCCATGATGACATCACGGAGCTGGTGGATGTTAGACACCTTGAACTCCTCCACCTTCCACTTGAGGATGCGCCACAGGTGCTCAATTGGGTTTAGTCCATCACCTTTACCTTCAGCTTCCTCAGCAAGGCAGTTGTCATCTTGGAGGTTGTGTTTGGGGTCGTTATCCTGTTGGAAAACTGCCATGAGGCCCAGTTTTCGAAGGGAGGGGATCATGCTCTGTTTCAGAATGTCACAGTACATGTTGGAATTCATGTTTCCCTCAATGAACTGCAGCTCCCCAGTGCCGGCAACACTCATGCAGCCCAAGACCATGATGCTACCACCACCATGCTTGACTGTAGGCAAGATACAGTTGTCTTGGTACTTCTCACCAGGGCGCCGCCACACATGCTGGACACCATCTGAGCCAAACAAGTTTATCTTGGTCTCGTCAGACCACAGGGCATTCCAGTAATCCATGTTCTTGGACTGCTTGTCTTCAGCAAACTGTTTGCGGGCTTTCTTGTGCGTCAGCTTCCTTCTGGGATGACGACCATGCAGACCGAGTTGATGCAGTGTGCGGCGTATGGTCTGAGCACTGACAGGCTGACCTCCCACGTCTTCAACCTCTGCAGCAATGCTGGCAGCACTCATGTGTCTATTTTTTAAAGCCAACCTCTGGATATGACGCCGAACACGTGGACTCGACTTCTTTGGTCGACCCTGGCGAAGCCTGTTCCGAGTGGAACCTGTCCTGGAAAACCGCTGTATGACCTTGGCCACCATGCTGTAGCTCAGTTTCAGGGTGTTAGCAATCTTCTTATAGCCTAGGCCATCTTTGTGGAGAGCAACAATTCTATTTCTCACATCCTCAGAGAGTTCTTTGCCATGAGGTGCCATGTTGAATATCCAGTGGCCAGTATGAGAGAATTGTACCCAAAACACCAAATTTAACAGCCCTGCTCCCCATTTACACCTGGGACCTTGACACATGACACCAGGGAGGGACAACGACACATTTGGGCACAATTTGGACATGTTCACTGTGGGGTGTACTCACTTATGTTGCAGCTATTTAGACATTAATGGCTGTGTGTTGAGTTATTTTCAGAAGACAGTAAATCTACACTGCTATACAAGCTGTACACTGACTACTCTAAGTTATATCCAAGTTTCATGTCTATAGTGTTGTCCCATGAAAAGATATAATGAAATATTTGCAGAAATGTGAGGGGTGTACTCACTTTTGTGATACACTGTATACACACACACACAGTATATATACACACACACACAGTATATATACATACACACACAGTATATATACACACACACACACAGTATATATATATACACACACAGTATATATACACACACACAGTATATATACACACACACAGTATATATATATACACACACAGTATATATACACACACACACACAGTATATACACACACACACACAGTATATATATACACACAGTATATACACACACACACACAGTATATATATACACACACACAGTATATATACACACACACACAGTATATATACACACACACAGTATATATATATACACACACAGTATATATACACACACACACAGTATATATACACACACAGTATATATATACACACACACAGTATATATATACACACACAGTATATATACACACACACACAGTATATATATACACACACACACAGTATATACACACACACAGTATATACACACACACACAGTATACACACACACACACAGTATACACACACACACAGTATATATACACACACACACAGTATATACATACACACAGTATATATACACACACACAGTATATATACACACACACAGTATATACGTATATACACACACACACAGTATATATATACACACACAGTATATATACACACACACACACAGTATATACACACACACAGTATATATATACACACACACACAGTATATATACACACACACACACACAGTATATACACACACATAGTATATATACACACACACACAGTATATATACACATACACACAGTATATATACACACACACAGTATATATACACACACACACACAGTATATACACACACACAGTATATATACACACACACAGTATATATACACACACACACACAGTATATACACACACACAGTATATATACACACACACACAGTATATACACACACACAGTATATATACACACACACACAGTATATATACACACACAGTATATATATATACACACACACACAGTATATATATACACACACACACAGTATATATACACACACACACACACACACAGTATATATATACACACACACGACATACACAACCGAACCAAACCAGTAAAACCAGTTCCGCTGTGTGTGTGTGTGTGTGCAGTTCTGCTGCAGGTGAAGGATCGCGTCCACTCGTGTCCGGTCCCGCCCGCCGAGGGGGAGCCCGAAAAGTGCGACAGCATCTCCAGCAACCCCCCTGATCGGAGCCCCACCCCCACCAGTCTGGAGGTCAGAGGTTCTCCTTAATTGCTCATTCATCTCATCATTCGATCTGCGCCACTTCTTATCACCTGCCAGTTTTGGGTTCCAACACTGAGAGTCACGCTAAGCTCCATGTGACCAACCCCCACCCCACTCTTGTAGTTAAAAGTAATGGACTAGCAATCAGAGGCTGGAGGCTTGAACCGGCAACCTTCTGATTACTAGTCCGGTACCCTAACCACTAGGCTACAGCCACGTAAAGTCAGACGTCTGGCTCACCCGATTAGGAGCCGGACAGGCTTTACCCCCCCTGCTCCGCTGGGGGCGGAGCCTACTGATCTTGACCCGACCTTGTGTTCCTCGCGCCTGTGCAGGACCTGTCGCCGGGGAGCGTGGAGGAGGCCGAAGAAGCCGAGCCCGACGAGGACTTCAAAGACGCCATCGAGGTACCGAATAGATCTCGAAGTTTGGTTAGCGTCACCCCGATCGGGGCAGAGCAGACGGTTGAGATTTGGCATGTTTTCCGGGAGGTGGGAGGTAACTGAAGTACCCGGACGCTGGCGCAGAGAGAACCCGCCAGGGTAGCTAGTCATATCGCCTCGACCGGCCAGCAGAGGTCGCCCTCGCACCGGCCACTGTCTGTACGTCTGTGCAGCCGTCTGGCCGACTGACAGCCGGTCTGAGAGCTCGTGTTTTACCGCCACGTCACATGAGCGCCCTCTAGCAGCACGCCCAATCCGTGTTAGCGTTCCTCCCTGCTCCGTGTATCTAACATGCTGTCGTTTTGTTTCCTCCCGCCTCTGCTGCGTACCGCGTAAGGAGAACCAGCTGGCTCTGCAAGTGAGTGTCTCCCCCTAGTGGCACGGAGGTGCAGTGCAGTGTGTGTGTGTGTGTGATCTAACAGTCTATTAGTGTGTGTTTAAGTCGCTTATCTCTTGATTTCGCTCTCGAAGGAATCGCAGCTGGTTTTCGTGGTGAGTACATTACAGTCCGTGCGCTATGTGGGCAAAAGTATTGGGACGCCCCTACTAACAGTTTAGGGAAGGCACCTCGGAATACAGCCGAACTACCGGTTAAATCGGCGCCCAGGCGTAAACATAGTGCCATCTTTTGACTAGATGGGCACAAATCCCCATACACAGACACACGGTCGAGCTCACGGCCGGGTGTCCGAATACTTTTGACCATACAGTGTTAACAGTGATCCATACAGCGCCGAATTGTGTCCGATGCACGTCTGCTAGTTGTGATCTGAGAGTGTAACCATGGTTACCTGCACGTCTACATTATTTATATATTCATTTATATATTAATTATGACTGTTATGTGCTTAATGTTGATTTTATGAGTGTGTGTGAAGTGTTTTGTAGCGTTACAACCTGCCGTTCGTCCTCCCTCGATCTCACAGAGCTCTCGTCCCTGTTCCGCACGCGCTCAGTCCGTCTCGGTCCGTCCTCCCTGCACCGCCCCTCTAACACCAGCAGCCGGTCGGCGGCGGCTTTCGGGTTCTGTTCATCATTCGTCCATCCTTATTCGTTCATTCATTCATTCAGCTTTATCCTGGTCAGGGTTGCGGTGGGTGCAGTTCACTGGGCGAGAGGTGGGACGCACGCCAGGTCGAACCCAGGACCTTCTTGCTGTGAGGCGACCGTGCTACCCACCGAACCCACCTAACTGTACAGACAGAACCTGCCCGGTCAGCTAGAAGGACCCACCTGTCAGAGGGGGCGTGTCTTAATCACAGCCCCGCCCTCCTCGGTCGGGATCGGAAAGTCCGCAGCAGGAGAGGGAGTGAAACATGATCACATGACCTCTCGAATGAAGGGATTCGACCTGCTGAAGTTCCCTTTACTATGCGCAGAGATCACATGATCAAGCGTGTAGGGAGCATGGAATCGAATGGCATTGCTTTGGCCACGCCCCCTTTCAGACTCTCTGCGCGCGATACGGATCTCCACATGAACCCAACCGGCCCACGTGTCTGAGGGGGCGTGTGTTAGTCACAGTTCCGCCCTCTTTGGTCAGGATCGGAGGTCTAAAGCGTTAAATTGAGTGAAATACGATCCAATCGGGGAACCGGATACGACTAAATAAAAAAAAAAAGCGCTGGGAGAGAGGTAGGAAACACCCAGGTTGCCAGTGGTCGCTTGTGGGCACAGGGAGAAGGTGCAAACTCCACACAGACGGGGCCCAGTCTGGCCCACCCACCTGGGAATCGAACCCAGGACCTTCTTGCTGTGAGCAGCACCGGGTCAGAACCTGCCCGGTCAGCTAGGAGGACCTTCGTAATAGTAATAGTAATCGTACCACTTCTGTTCCTCAGATCAGCGTGTGTAATCGAATGCGAGGGGCGGAGTCTCACACAGAGACACGCCCCTTCGCACTGGAGCGTCAGTCTCACGGCGGGGAATCGGAAATGACTAAATTGAGAGACGAACGGGTTGCAGTGCTACAAAATGTGAGGAATGCTATTACATGTGTGTGATGTTGTGACGTTCCCAAACGTAGGTGTGGCCGGCGGTGTACGGGCTGACCAGAGCCCTGTGGAGGCGCGCGATTCGCAAGGTGCCCCGCCCACGCCGTCCACCGCTCGATCCGGACGTACTAACCACGCCTCTTTTTTTTTCCATACTGGTGGGTTTTTTTGGTAGAGGGGCGTTAACGGGGCTCCTGGGATCCTGGTGTTTGATCGCGGTAATTGTATGTGGGCGGTGCTAAGGAAATCATGTTGGTAATAACAAAAGTAGATCTCCGAGGGAGAGAAACCTCCACGCTGGGGGGGCGGTCCGGTCACCCCGGCGGCTCCCTGTAGCGGTGAAGTGGACCACACGGGGAATTTGGGCGTTTTCGGTCAGGTTCCGAACTCTCCGTGCGCGCTGCGGATCTCCGTATGAACCCGACGTCTCGAGGGGGGGGCGTGTGTTAGTCACAACCCCGCCCTCTTCGGTCAGGATCGGAGAGTCCGCAGCAAGAGAGGGAGTGAAATACGAGCGGGGAATTGGATACGACTAAATTTAGTCTGTGCGCGATACGGATCTCCATACAAACCCAACTGGCCCATGTGTCGGGGGGGGGGGGGCGTGTTTTAGTCTCAGCCCCGCCCTCTTTGGTCAGGATCGGAGGTCTAAATCATTAGAGGGAGTGAAATACTATCCAATCGGGGAATTGGATATGACTAAATAGAAAGCAAAGGAGCGCTCGCAGGGATTCGACCTTCTCTTATTATGAACAGAGATCACATGATCAGCGTGTAGGGGGCATGGAATTGAATGGCATCTCTTTGGCCACGCCCCCTTTCAGACTCTCCGCGCGCGATACGGATCTCCACATGAACCCAGCTGGACCGTGTGTCGGAGGGGGCGTGTGTTAGTCACAGCCCCGCCCGTTTCGGTCAGGATCGGAGGTCTAAAGCATTAAAGGGAATCGGATACGACTAAATCGGGCAGTTAGCAGGGTCAGCGTGTTGGTTTCTCTCCACTGCGTACTAACTGTGGATCTCCTGGAGAATCGAACCCGGTGTGGGTGTGGCGTGGAGCACTCCGTTCCGGGCTATGAGGCGCGTTCCACCTCCCGGAACGTTCCAGAATACGGGCGTGTCTTACGGCCCGGAGCCCCTGGGTCCTGAAGCGAGCGACGTTCCTCACTCTTCTTCCGTCTCTCCCCCACGCAGGACGACGACGAGGCGGCGGCGGCGGCGGCGGGCGGCGGCGACTACGACTCGGCGTCCGACAACGGTCTGCTGAGCAGGAACGAGCCCATCCGCAGCAGGGTGTCCAAACTCACCGAGAGGCTCCGCAAGCGCGTCCCCACCAACCCCACCGGTCAGGCGCTCGTCTCCCCTGTCTGCTTATTCACCCGCATGAGCAAAAATAAGCCGACGCCCACTTCTCAATCGAACTGATTGGACCGGCAACCTTCTGATTACTAGTCCGGTACCTTAGTCCCCTGAGTGCTGTCGAAAAAGAGCTTTGGGTTGAATTGGAATACAGCCAGTGATGGGGCTTAAACCGGCAACCTTCTGATTACTAGTCCGGTACTTCAGCTTAAGGGCTGACGAGCTTTGGGTTGAATTAGAATGCAGACTTTGAGCCAGTAATGGATGGGACTTAAACCGGCAACCTTCTGATTACTAGTCCAGTACCTCAGCTGCTTGAGGGCTGTCGGGCTTGAACCGGCAACCTTCTGATTACTAGTCCGGCACCTAAGTTGCTTAAGGGCTGTCGAAAAAGAGCTTTGGGTCTGTGATGGGGCTTGAACCGGCAACCTTCTGATTGCTAGTCCTGTACTTCAGCCGCTTAAGGGCTGTGGAAAAAAAGCTTTGGGTCCGTGATGGGACTTGAACCGGCAACCTTCTGATTGCTAGTCCTGTACTTCAGCCGCTTAAGGGCTGTCGAAAAAGAGCTTTGGGTCCGTGATGGGACTTAAACCGGCAACCTTCTCATTACTAGTCCAGCACCTCAGCTGCTTGAGGGCTGTCGGGCTTGAACCGGCAACCTTCTGATTACTAGTCCGGCACCTCAGCCTCCTAAGGGCTGTTGAAACAGAGCTTTGGGTCTGTGATGGGGCTTGAACCGGCAACCTTCTGATTACTAGTCCGGCACCTCAGCCGAGCCTGTTATAGCGGCAAGGCGTCCGTCCAGATGTGTAACTGTGCTCCATGTGTCCGCAGGGAACTGTTCCAGCTGTGCCGCGGCGTTCTCCGTGCTGAAGAAACGGGTAAGGTTCTGTACCCCTGACCACTGACCCTTGAACGTTAGCTGAACGTTGACCCGACGTTGACCGAACGTTTGCTGGATGTTTTTCAGAGGTTCTGCACCAACTGTGGGGTCAGTTATTGTTCCCGCTGCTGCTCCTACAAAGTCTTCAAATCCAGTATGGGGGCCACGGGTGAGTCCACCGAGCGTCCAGGGACGGACTGACCTGAGATAAGCTCTAATCACAAACACTAGCAGTAATGAATCATTATAAATCACCCAGACTGACCTGAGATCAGCTCTAATCACAAACGCTAGCAGTAATGAATCATTATAAATCACCCAGACTGACCTGAGATCAGCTCTAATCACAAACACTAGCAGTAATGAATCATTATAAATCACCCAGACTGACCTGAGATCAGCTCTAATCACAAACACTAACAGTAATGAATCATTATAAATCACCCAGACTGACCTGAGATCAGCTCTAATCACAAACACTAACAGTAATGAATCATTATAAATCACCCAGACTGACCTGAGATCAGCTCTAATCACAAACACTAACAGTAATGAATCATTATAAATCACTCAGACTGACCTGAGATCAGCTCTAATCACAAACACTAGCAGTAATGAATCATTATAAATCACTCAGACTGACCTGAGATCAGCTCTAATCACAAACACTAACAGTAATGAATCATTATAAATCACTCAGACTGACCTGAGATCAGCTCTAATCACAAACACTAGCAGTAATGAATCATTATAAATCACCCAGACTGACCTGAGATCAGCTCTAATCACAAACACTAGCAGTAATGAATCATTATAAATCACCCAGACTGACCTGAGATCAGCTCTAATCACAAACACTAGCAGTAATGAATCATTATAAATCACTCAGACTGACCTGAGATCAGCTCTAATCACAAACACTAGCAGTAATGAATCATTATAAATCACCCAGACTGACCTGAGATCAGCTCTAATCACAAACACTAACAGTAATGAATCATTATAAATCACCCAGACTGACCTGAGATCAGCTCTAATCACAAACACTAACAGTAATGAATCATTATAAATCACTCAGACTGACCTGAGATCAGCTCTAATCACAAACACTAACAGTAATGAATCATTATAAATCACCCAGACTGACCTGAGATCAGCTCTAATCACAAACACTAACAGTGATGAATCATTATAAATCACTCAGACTGACCTGAGATCAGCTCTAATCACAAACACTAGCAGTAATGAATCATTATAAATCACCCAGACTGACCTGAGATCAGCTCTAATCACAAACACTAGCAGTAATGAATCATTATAAATCACTCAGACTGACCTGAGATCAGCTCTAATCACAAACACTAACAGTAGTGAATCATTATAAATCACTCAGACTGACCTGAGATCAGCTCTAATCACAAACACTAACAGTAATGAATCATTATAAATCACTCAGACTGACCTGAGATCAGCTCTAATCACAAACACTAACAGTAATGAATCATTATAAATCACCCAGACTGACCTGAGATCAGCTCTAATCACAAACACTAGCAGTAATGAATCATTATAAATCACTCAGACTGACCTGAGATCAGCTCTAATCACAAACACTAACAGTAATGAATCATTATAAATCACCCAGACTGACCTGAGATCAGCTCTAATCACAAACACTAGCAGTAATGAATCATTATAAATCACTCAGACTGACCTGAGATCAGCTCTAATCACAAACACTAGCATTAATGAATCATTATAAATCACCCAGACTGACCTGAGATCAGCTCTAATCACAAACACTAACAGTAATGAATCATTATAAATCACTCAGACTGACCTGAGATCAGCTCTAATCACAAACACTAGCTGTAATGAATCATTATAAATCACCCAGACTGACCTGAGATCAGCTCTAATCACAAACACTAACAGTAATGAATCATTATAAATCACTCAGACTGACCTGAGATCAGCTCTAATCACAAACACTAGCAGTAATGAATCATTATAAATCACCCAGACTGACCTGAGATCAGCTCTAATCACAAACACTAGCAGTAATGAATCATTATAAATCACCCAGACTGACCTGAGATCAGCTCTAATCACAAACACTAGCTGTAATGAATCATTATAAATCACCCAGACTGACCTGAGATCAGCTCTAATCACAAACACTAGCAGTAATGAATCATTATAAATCACCCAGACTGACCTGAGATCAGCTCTAATCACAAACACTAGCAGTAATGAATCATTATAAATCACCCAGACTGACCTGAGATCAGCTCTAATCACAAACACTAGCAGTAATGAATCATTATAAATCACCCAGACTGACCTGAGATCAGCTCTAATCACAAACACTAGCAGTAATGAATCATTATAAATCACCCAGACTGACCTGAGATCAGCTCTAATCACAAACACTAGCAGTAATGAATCATTATAAATCACCCAGACTGACCTGAGATCAGCTCTAATCACAAACACTAGCAGTAATGAATCATTATAAATCACCCAGACTGACCTGAGATCAGCTCTAATCACAAACACTAGCAGTAATGAATCATTATAAATCACCCAGACTGACCTGAGATCAGCTCTAATCACAAACACTAGCAGTAATGAATCATTATAAATCACCCAGACTGACCTGAGATCAGCTCTAATCACAAACACTAGCAGTAATGAATCATTATAAATCACCCAGACTGACCTGAGATCAGCTCTAATCACAAACACTAGCAGTAATGAATCATTATAAATCACTCAGACTGACCTGAGATCAGCTCTAATCACAAACACTAGCTGTAATGAATCATTATAAATCACTCAGACTGACCTGAGATCAGCTCTAATCACAAACACTAACAGTAATGAATCATTATAAATCACCCAGACTGACCTGAGATCAGCTCTAATCACAAACACTAACAGTAATGAATCATTATAAATCACCCAGACTGACCTGAGATCAGCTCTAATCACAAACACTAACAGTAATGAATCATTATAAATCACTCAGACTGACCTGAGATCAGCTCTAATCACAAACACTAGCTGTAATGAATCATTATAAATCACTCAGACTGACCTGAGATCAGCTCTAATCACAAACACTAACAGTAATGAATCATTATAAATCACCCAGACTGACCTGAGATCAGCTCTAATCACAAACACTAACAGTAATGAATCATTATAAATCACCCAGACTGACCTGAGATCAGCTCTAATCACAAACACTAGCAGTAATGAATCATTATAAATCACTCAGACTGACCTGAGATCAGCTCTAATCACAAACACTAGCAGTAATGAATCATTATAAATCACCCAGACTGACCTGAGATCAGCTCTAATCACAAACACTAACAGTAATGAATCATTATAAATCACCCAGACTGACCTGAGATCAGCTCTAATCACAAACACTAACAGTAATGAATCATTATAAATCACTCAGACTGACCTGAGATCAGCTCTAATCACAAACACTAGCAGTAATGAATCATTATAAATCACTCAGACTGACCTGAGATCAGCTCTAATCACAAACACTAGCAGTAATGAATCATTATAAATCACCCAGACTGACCTGAGATCAGCTCTAATCACAAACACTAACAGTAATGAATCATTATAAATCACCCAGACTGACCTGAGATCAGCTCTAATCACAAACACTAACAGTAATGAATCATTATAAATCACCCAGACTGACCTGAGATCAGCTCTAATCACAAACACTAGCAGTAATGAATCATTATAAATCACTCAGACTGACCTGAGATCAGCTCTAATCACAAACACTAGCAGTAATGAATCATTATAAATCACCCAGACTGACCTGAGATCAGCTCTAATCACAAACACTAGCAGTAATGAATCATTATAAATCACCCAGACTGACCTGAGATCAGCTCTAATCACAAACACTAGCAGTAATGAATCATTATAAATCACCCAGACTGACCTGAGATCAGCTCTAATCACAAACACTAGCAGTAATGAATCATTATAAATCACCCAGACTGACCTGAGATCAGCTCTAATCACAAACACTAGCAGTAATGAATCATTATAAATCACCCAGACTGACCTGAGATCAGCTCTAATCACAAACACTAGCAGTAATGAATCATTATAAATCACCCAGACTGACCTGAGATCAGCTCTAATCACAAACACTAGCAGTAATGAATCATTATAAATCACCCAGACTGACCTGAGATCAGCTCTAATCACAAACACTAGCAGTAATGAATCATTATAAATCACCCAGACTGACCTGAGATCAGCTCTAATCACAAACACTAGCAGTAATGAATCATTATAAATCACCCAGACTGACCTGAGATCAGCTCTAATCACAAACACTAGCAGTAATGAATCATTATAAATCACCCAGACTGACCTGAGATCAGCTCTAATCACAAACACTAGCAGTAATGAATCATTATAAATCACCCAGACTGACCTGAGATCAGCTCTAATCACAAACACTAGCAGTAATGAATCATTATAAATCACCCAGACTGACCTGAGATCAGCTCTAATCACAAACACTAGCAGTAATGAATCATTATAAATCACCCAGACTGACCTGAGATCAGCTCTAATCACAAACACTAGCAGTAATGAATCATTATAAATCACCCAGACTGACCTGAGATCAGCTCTAATCACAAACACTAGCAGTAATGAATCATTATAAATCACCCAGACTGACCTGAGATCAGCTCTAATCACAAACACTAGCAGTAATGAATCATTATAAATCACCCAGACTGACCTGAGATCAGCTCTAATCACAAACACTAGCAGTAATGAATCATTATAAATCACCCAGACTGACCTGAGATCAGCTCTAATCACAAACACTAGCAGTAATGAATCATTATAAATCACCCAGACTGACCTGAGATCAGCTCTAATCACAAACACTAGCAGTAATGAATCATTATAAATCACCCAGACTGACCTGAGATCAGCTCTAATCACAAACACTAGCAGTAATGAATCATTATAAATCACTCAGACTGACCTGAGATCAGCTCTAATCACAAACACTAGCTGTAATGAATCATTATAAATCACTCAGACTGACCTGAGATCAGCTCTAATCACAAACACTAACAGTAATGAATCATTATAAATCACCCAGACTGACCTGAGATCAGCTCTAATCACAAACACTAACAGTAATGAATCATTATAAATCACCCAGACTGACCTGAGATCAGCTCTAATCACAAACACTAACAGTAATGAATCATTATAAATCACTCAGACTGACCTGAGATCAGCTCTAATCACAAACACTAGCTGTAATGAATCATTATAAATCACTCAGACTGACCTGAGATCAGCTCTAATCACAAACACTAACAGTAATGAATCATTATAAATCACCCAGACTGACCTGAGATCAGCTCTAATCACAAACACTAACAGTAATGAATCATTATAAATCACCCAGACTGACCTGAGATCAGCTCTAATCACAAACACTAGCAGTAATGAATCATTATAAATCACTCAGACTGACCTGAGATCAGCTCTAATCACAAACACTAGCAGTAATGAATCATTATAAATCACCCAGACTGACCTGAGATCAGCTCTAATCACAAACACTAACAGTAATGAATCATTATAAATCACCCAGACTGACCTGAGATCAGCTCTAATCACAAACACTAACAGTAATGAATCATTATAAATCACTCAGACTGACCTGAGATCAGCTCTAATCACAAACACTAGCAGTAATGAATCATTATAAATCACTCAGACTGACCTGAGATCAGCTCTAATCACAAACACTAGCAGTAATGAATCATTATAAATCACCCAGACTGACCTGAGATCAGCTCTAATCACAAACACTAACAGTAATGAATCATTATAAATCACCCAGACTGACCTGAGATCAGCTCTAATCACAAACACTAACAGTAATGAATCATTATAAATCACCCAGACTGACCTGAGATCAGCTCTAATCACAAACACTAGCAGTAATGAATCATTATAAATCACTCAGACTGACCTGAGATCAGCTCTAATCACAAACACTAGCAGTAATGAATCATTATAAATCACCCAGACTGACCTGAGATCAGCTCTAATCACAAACACTAGCTGTAATGAATCATTATAAATCACTCAGACTGACCTGAGATCAGCTCTAATCACAAACACTAGCAGTAATGAATCATTATAAATCACCCAGACTGACCTGAGATCAGCTCTAATCACAAACACTAGCAGTAATGAATCATTATAAATCACCCAGACTGACCTGAGATCAGCTCTAATCACAAACACTAGCTGTAATGAATCATTATAAATCACCCAGACTGACCTGAGATCAGCTCTAATCACAAACACTAGCTGTAATGAATCATTATAAATCACTCAGACTGACCTGAGATCAGCTCTAATCACAAACACTAGCAGTAATGAATCATTATAAATCACCCAGACTGACCTGAGATCAGCTCTAATCACAAACACTAGCAGTAATGAATCATTATAAATCACCCAGACTGACCTGAGATCAGCTCTAATCACAAACACTAACAGTAATGAATCATTATAAATCACCCAGACTGACCTGAGATCAGCTCTAATCACAAACACTAGCTGTAATGAATCATTATAAATCACTCAGACTGACCTGAGATCAGCTCTAATCACAAACACTAGCAGTAATGAATCATTATAAATCACCCAGACTGACCTGAGATCAGCTCTAATCACAAACACTAGCAGTAATGAATCATTATAAATCACCCAGACTGACCTGAGATCAGCTCTAATCACAAACACTAGCAGTAATGAATCATTATAAATCACCCAGACTGACCTGAGATCAGCTCTAATCACAAACACTAGCAGTAATGAATCATTATAAATCACCCAGACTGACCTGAGATCAGCTCTAATCACAAACACTAGCAGTAATGAATCATTATAAATCACCCAGACTGACCTGAGATCAGCTCTAATCACAAACACTAGCAGTAATGAATCATTATAAATCACCCAGACTGACCTGAGATCAGCTCTAATCACAAACACTAGCAGTAATGAATCATTATAAATCACCCAGACTGACCTGAGATCAGCTCTAATCACAAACACTAGCAGTAATGAATCATTATAAATCACCCAGACTGACCTGAGATCAGCTCTAATCACAAACACTAGCAGTAATGAATCATTATAAATCACCCAGACTGACCTGAGATCAGCTCTAATCACAAACACTAGCAGTAATGAATCATTATAAATCACCCAGACTGACCTGAGATCAGCTCTAATCACAAACACTAGCAGTAATGAATCATTATAAATCACCCAGACTGACCTGAGATCAGCTCTAATCACAAACACTAGCAGTAATGAATCATTATAAATCACCCAGACTGACCTGAGATCAGCTCTAATCACAAACACTAGCAGTAATGAATCATTATAAATCACCCAGACTGACCTGAGATCAGCTCTAATCACAAACACTAGCAGTAATGAATCATTATAAATCACCCAGACTGACCTGAGATCAGCTCTAATCACAAACACTAGCAGTAATGAATCATTATAAATCACCCAGACTGACCTGAGATCAGCTCTAATCACAAACACTAGCAGTAATGAATCATTATAAATCACCCAGACTGACCTGAGATCAGCTCTAATCACAAACACTAGCAGTAATGAATCATTATAAATCACCCAGACTGACCTGAGATCAGCTCTAATCACAAACACTAGCAGTAATGAATCATTATAAATCACCCAGACTGACCTGAGATCAGCTCTAATCACAAACACTAGCAGTAATGAATCATTATAAATCACCCAGACTGACCTGAGATCAGCTCTAATCACAAACACTAGCAGTAATGAATCATTATAAATCACTCAGACTGACCTGAGATCAGCTCTTTTAGCTCTCTCTAATGCCGAACCATTAATATTCCCCCGTCTGTTTGTTCGTAGCTCCGGAGGCCCAGAGAGAGACGGTGTTCGTGTGCGCCCCCTGTAACGCGGCGCTCAGCACCAAGCAGGACCTGCACCCTGTGACGCCCGCTTCACGTCACCACAACTGAGAAGATCCGGGAGGGTTTCTGGTCTTGCCCCTCCTCGGTTTGGTGTTTCCCTCTAAAACAATCCATCCAGACTCGCTCGATCCAGCTGTGTGCTGGTTGAGCTGTAATGGTAACGGTTAACACCACCTCCGAAGTCATGTGACCTCCAGCCCCAATCGGCTTGTTTGGAAACTGCGTCTCCGGAATTGCTGACCGCTGTGACATCGTGTTCTACAGTCTGTCCTTCACTCTTACTAGTGACCATTAGTGACCACTCTAGCTGCTCCTTTCATGTTGTGTTCCAGAAGCTGTGGTGTCCACCGTGACGTCATGTTCTAGACCTGATAGTCCTTCCTTTCACATTGTTTTTCTAGAATCTGCGGTGTCCACCATGACGTCGTGTTCTAGAATCAGTAGCTGCTCCATCCCATATTCAGTTCTAGAATCTGTGGTGTCCAGTATGACATTGTTCTAGACCCAGTAGTTCCACTTTTCACATTTTGTTCCAGAATTTGTGGTGTCCACCATGACGTCGTGTTCTAGAATCAGTAGCTGCTCCATCCCATATTCAGTTCTAGAATCTGTGGTGTCCAGTATGACATTGTTCTAGACCCAGTAGTTCCACTTTTCACATTTTGTTCCAGAATATGTGGTGTCCACCATGACGTCGTGTTCTAGATTTAATAGTTCCTCCTTTCCACCATGACATTATGTTCTAGAATCAGTAGCTGCTCCTGTCATATTCAATTTGAGCATTGGTGGTGTCCATCATGATATCATGTTCTAGACCCAATAGTTCCTACATTTACATTGCTTTCTAGAATCGGTGGTGTCGGCCATGTCATCAAGTTGTAGACCCAGTCTTTGCGCTGGTTATATACAACTCTAGAATCTGTGGCGTCCACTATTATGACGTGTTCTAGAATCAGTAGCCGCTCTTACCAATATTCAGTTCTAGAATCTTCGGCGTTCACCATGTTATCATATTCTAGATCCCATTGTTCATCCATTGACATTGTATTCCAGGATATGCGGTGCTCACCATGACGTCATAATCTGGAATCAGTAGCTGCTCCTGTCATATTCAGTTCCAGAATCTATGGTGTCCATCATGATGTCATGTTCTTGAATCAATAGCTCCGTCATGTTCTAGACCCAATAGTTCCTCAGTTCACATTGTTTTCCAGAATCTGTGGTGTCCACTGTGATATCACGTTCTAGAATCAGTAGCTGCTCCATCCAATATTCAGTTCTAGAATCTGTGGTGTCCATCATGACATCGTTCTAGACTCAGTAGTTGCTCCACCTAGCAAGTTCCACCTTCTACTGTACATTGCTTTCTAGAATCTGTGGTGTCCACCTTGATATCATGCTCTAGACCCAGTCGTTGTTCTGGTCATATTCATTTCAAGTCTGTGGTGCCCACCAGACCGTCATGTTCTAGATTTAATAGTTCCCCGTTTCACATTCATTTCCAGAATCTGTGGCGTCCACCGTGACGTCATGTTCTAGACTCAATAGTTCCAAAAATGTATATATCTTTCCAGAATCTGTGGTGTCCACCATGATAGCACATTCTAGACCCAGTCATTGCTCTTGTTATGTTCAGTTCAAGAATCTGTGGTGTCC
The DNA here is from genome assembly GCF_030014385.1 of Trichomycterus rosablanca. NCBI lineage: Eukaryota > Metazoa > Chordata > Actinopteri > Siluriformes > Trichomycteridae > Trichomycterus > Trichomycterus rosablanca. The sequence continues at coordinate 32,167,706 of NC_086002.1, forward strand.
ACCGTGACATCATCGTAGACACTAAAGGTTTCTCATTTTACATTGTATTCCATAATCTGTGGTGTCCACCATGACATCATGATTTGGCATCAGTAGCTGCTCCTTCCATGTTCAGTTCTAGAATCTGTGGCATTATATAACGTAATGTGACAAAATGTTTTAGATTTAATAGTTTCTCCTTTCCACATAGTCATATTCAGTTTGACCATCGGTGGTGTCCACCGTGGCATCATGTTCTTGAATCAATAGTTCCACTATGTTCTAGACCCGATCATTCATCATCATGATGTTTTAGAATCAGTAGCTGCGCCTTTTATATGTTCAGTTCTGGAATCTGTGGTGTCCACCTTGTCATCGAGTTCTAGACCCGATAGTTCCAACTTTCATGTTCGTTTCCAGAATGTGGTCTCCACCATGACGTCGTGTTTCTAGTTTCTCCGTTCACGTCGTGTTCTAGAATCTGGGGTGTCGTCACGCTACCACTCGTTCTCTGTTTCGGTTACCATGGTGAGATTCGCTCCTCTGTTACGTGTCACGATGTTGGTTTCCTGACACACGCTGATAAAATAACACACGATCCAGCTGGACATGCGATTCTGGGTCGTTTTGGAGGTTTCGCGTCTCGGACGTTGTCCCAGTCACTGGAATCGCTTCAGTGGTTGGTCCAGCACTGAGGTACCGGTCAATTCCAGTCTTCTCTTCTGCAGGATGTGATTGTGATGAACTTCATGGTTTTTGAGGTGTTACGTGTCCTGATCTCGCTGTGTTTCCTTCTACTGTACCTGTCACATGACTGGCTGCTAATTGGTTCGTGGTCATGGCTCGTCAACCAATCATTAATATAATTATGTCGTGTTTCTGCTTCCTGTTCTAATCTAATGAAATTTTATTTATATTTATATAAACATATATAGATTTATTTATACACGGATGTATTAGCGGTGGTTTATAATACACGTTTTATTCATTTTTATTTGATTTTGTGACGGTTTCATGTGTTTTTACTCCGTGTGGTGGCTCCTCTGTATTAAACTCGCTGTAAACGTGTCGGAAAATATCAAAGCAAAAATAATAAAAACATTAAACCTTATTTATTTATGTTGGCTCACTTGTCTGTGTAATAGGACGCAGCCTAATGCAAATCTCAGCTGTGCTATCACCCGGCCGGGCACCTATACGGACGACGCTCGGCTCGTCACGTAAGCCGCTTTGGATAAATGTTGATTACCTGGTTCCCAGTAAACACCCACAATAAGGAGTCACGTGAGGATCAGGGATCACAACGATTGGTCTCGGTCCGGACTGGAGTGGTCTGCAGTGAACTTTAATCGGTGGTCGGACTCGAACCGGAGACCATCCGATCGTGTCTGGTCGCAGCGAGTGAGAGAGTGACGTGTGGGGGGGTGGGTGAGTGTGGGGGGGGGGGGGGGGGGGGGGGGGAGGACTTGTGATGTCTGAAGACGCGCGAATGAATCCGACATCCGTGTAGATGCTGGAGGCGCTCCAGCAGGCAGAGTCGGATTGGGACGCATCCAGATGCTGCCTGCCTATTTGGGACACGCCCAAGCTCTCTCTCTCTCTCCCACCCCCCCCTCTCTCTCTCCCCCCCCCCCCCCTCTCTCTCTCCTCTTTCTCCTCTCTCTCTCTCCCTCGTCTCTCTCCCCCCCCTCTCTCTCTTTCTCCTCTCTCTCTCTCTCCCTCGTCTCTCTCCTCTCTCTCCCCCCTCCTCTCTCTCTCTCCTCTCTATCCCCTCTTTCTCCTCTCTCTCTCCCTCTCTCTCTCTCCTCTTTCTCCTCTCTCTCTCTCCCTCGTCTTTCTCCCCTCTCTCTCTCTCCCTCGTCTCTCTCCTCTCTCTCTCCCCTCTTTCTCCTCTCTCTCTCTCCCTCGTCTTTCTCCTCTCCCTCTCTCTCTCTCCTCTTTCTCCTCTCTCTCTCTCCCTCGTCTCTCTCCTCTCTCTCTCTCTCCTCTTTCTCCTCTCTCTCTCCCTCGTCTCTCTCCTCTCTCTCTCTTCCCCCCCTCCTCTCTCTCTCCCCTCTTTCTCCTCTCTCCCTCTCTCTCTCTTCCCCCTCCCCTCCCTCTCTCTCTCTTCCCCCCGTCTCTCTCTCTCCCCTCCCCTCTCTCCCTCTCTCCTCCCCTCTCTCCCTCTCTCTCTCTTCCCCCTCCTCTCCCTCTCTCTCTCTCTCCCCTCCCCTCTCTCCCTCTCTCTCTCTCTTCCTCCTCCTCTCCCTCTCTCTTCCCCCTCTCTCCCTCTCTCTCTCTCCCCCCTCATCTCCCTCTCTCTCTCCCTCTCTCTCTCGCCCCTCCCCTCTCTCTCCCTCTCTCTCTCTCCCCCCTCCCCTCTCTCTCTCTCCCCCCTCCCCTCTCTCTCTCTCTCTCTCTCTCTCTCTCCCTCTCTCTCTCCCCCCTCCCCTCTCTCCCTCTCTCTCTCTCCTCTTTCTCCTCTCTCTCTCTCCCTCGTCTCTCTCCTCTCTCTCTCTCTCCTCTTTCTCCTCTCTCTCTCCCTCGTCTCTCTCCTCTCTCTCTCTTCCTCTCTCTCTTCCCCCCCTCCTCTCTCTCTCCCCTCTTTCTCCTCTCTCCCTCTCTCTCTCTTCCCCCTCCCCTCTCTCCCTCTCTCTCTCTTCCCCCCCTCTCTCTCTCTCCCCTCCCCTCTCTCCCTCTCTCTCTCTTCCCCCTCCTCTCCCTCTCTCTCTCTCTCCCCTCCCCTCTCTCCCTCTCTCTCTCTCTTCCTCCTCCTCTCCCTCTCTCTTCCCCCTCTCTCCCTCTCTCTCTCTCCCCCCTCATCTCCCTCTCTCTCTCTCCCTCTCTCTCTCGCCCCTCCCCTCTCTCTCTCTCCCCCCTCCCCTCTCTCTCTCTCCCCCCTCCCCTCTCTCTCTCTCTCTCTCTCTCTCTCTCTCTCTCTCTCAGCGATCCCACCGCAATCTCTCCTCCCGTTAAAGCGATTTGCAGAGATCCAGAGATTTGCGCTCGCAGGGCATCATGGCGACAGAGGTGAGAACGCGTTGATTTCCTTTACGTCTCCGAGTCCTTTGTGATGGTTGTCTTGTTTCAGAAGCGTTGGTGGGTTTAGGATCAGATCTGGGTTAATGCGGGATTAGAACCCGATCTGACGAGTCCGTTATTCGAGCTGCTACATCAGCTGATGGTGATGCGCACACCCAGCGCGTCCGTTTATTCATGTGTTTTAGAGACGGATTCATCCTGATCAGGGTCGCGGTGGTGGTGGTGGTGGTGGTGGTGGGGGGGGGGGGTGGGGGGGGGGGGGGGTATGAGGCTTACCCGTGAACACGTCGACAATTCAGAGCAGCCAATCCATCTTCTGCACGCCCAAACTGAAGCATCGGAAGCGCCCTATAAAGAGAACCTGGGGTCGCGCGGCACCCACACTGCCAACCCGCCTCATCCGATAACCAATCAAATCAAATACACAGGCTGCACAGCCAAAAGTATTTGGACACCTGCCTATGAGCTTGTCGGACGGACGCCCCATGCAGCTGCTATTAAAACAGAGCCACATCTATAGGTGAGCTTCTCACAGTACTGTGGGGATTTGTGCCCGTCAGGTCAGGGCTCTTGCTTTGTGTGCACAGGAACAGGAGAGGACCTTCCCTAAACTGTTGCTGCAAACTTGAAGGCCTGTGTAAGCGACTGAAACATGTGAATTCAATAATTAGAAGGAAGGGGCGTCCCAATACTTTTGACCATATAGTGAACTGGTGTACAGAAGCAGTGGGAGAGCGGGTGCTCGTGGGGTCTGAAGCGTCACCGTATGGTGGTTACAGGCTGCCCGAACTAATGCCTGGGCAAAAGTATTGGGACGCCCCTTTCTTCTAATGACTGAATATATATTTCATTTACATTTTACATTCTGAGCATTCGAAAGTTAAGGGCCTCGCTCAAGGGCCCAACAGTGGCAACCTGCATGGCAGTGGTGGGGTTTGAACAAATAACCTTCCGCTTACTAGTCCAGTACCAGTTGTAGACGTGCTCACGGTCAGGCGTCCGAATACTTTCGACCATCAGATTGACTTCTAGCTGATTGGACCCCTTAACACTCGATCGCTTGCGGTAGTTTTTTTGTTTACAAGAAAGGGGCGTCCCAATACTTTTGCCCAGGCATTAGTTCAGGCAGCCTGTAACCACCATACGGTGACACTTCAGACTCCACTAGCACCCGCTCTCCCACCGATCTATGTCTTGCTGTGGTCTGCTTTTCTATACACTATATAGACAAAAGTATTGGGACGCACCTTTCTTGTAATTATTCTCAAGGTTTCTTTTCATGGTTTCTCCTCATGGTTTCTTCTCATGGGTTCCTCTCAATGTTTCTTCTCATGGGTTCTTATCAACGTTTCTCCTCATGGTTTCTCCTCATGGGTTCTCCTCATGGTTTCTTCTCATGGGTTCTTCTCAAGGTTTCTTTTCATGGTTTCTCCTCATGGGTTCTCCTCATGGTTTCTTCTCATGGGTTCCTCTCAATGTTTCTTCTCATGGGTTCTTATCAAGGTTTCTCCTCATGGTTTCTTCTCATGGGTTCCTCTCAATGTTTCTTCTCATGGGTTCTTATCAAGGTTTCTCCTCATGGTTTCTTCTCATGGGTTCCTCTCAATGTTTCTTCTCATGGGTTCTTATCAAGGTTTCTCCTCATGGGTTCTTCTCATGGGTTCTTTTCATGGTTTCTCCTCATGGGTTCTCCTCATGGTTTCTTCTCATGGGTTCCTCTCAATGTTTCTTCTCATGGGTTCTTATCATGGTTTCTTCTCATGGGTTCTCCTCATGGTTTCTTCTCATGGGTTCCTCTCGATGTTTCTTCTCATGGGTTCTCCTCATGGGTTCTCCTCATGGGTTCTTCTCATGGTTTCTTCTCATGGTTTCTTCTCAAGGTTTCTTCTCATGGGTTCCTCTCAATGTTTCTTCTCATGGGTTCCTCTCAAGGTTTCTTCTCATGGGTTCTTCTCATGGGTTCCTCTCAATGTTTTTTCTCATGGGTTTTTCTCAAGGTTTCTTCTCATGGGTTCTTCTCAATATTTCTTCTCATGGGTTCCTCTCAAGGTTTCTTCTCATGGGTTCTTCTCAGTGTTTCTTCTCATGGGTTCCTCTCAATGTTTCTTCTCATGGGTTCTTCTCAAGGTTTCTTCTCATGGTTTCTTCTCATGTTTCTTATCATGGGTTCTTCTCAAGGTTTCTTCTCATGGGTTCCTCTCAATGTTTCTTCTCATGGGTTCTCCTCATGGGTTCTTCTCATGGTTTCTTCTCATGGTTTCTTATCATGGGTTCTTCTCAAGGTTTCTTCTCATGGGTTCCTCTCAATGTTTCTTATCATGGGTTCCTCTCAATATTTCTTCTCATGGGTTCCTCTCAAGGTTTCTTCTCATGGGTTCCTCTCAATGTTTTTTCTCATGAGTTTTTCTCAAGGTTTCTTCTCATGGGTTCTTCTCATGCGTTATTCTCATGGGTTTCTCTCAATGTTTCTTCTCATGGTTTCTCCTCATGGGTTCTTCTCAAGGTTTCTTCTCATGGGTTCCTCTCAATGTTTCTTCTCATGGGTTCTTCTCAAGGTTTCTTCTCATGGGTTCTCCTCATGGTTTCTTCTCATGGGTTCCTCTCAATGTATCTTCTCAAGGTTTCTTCTCATGGGTTCTCCTCATGGTTTCTTCTCATGGGTTCCTCTCAATGTTTCTTCTCATGGGTTCTTCTCATGGTTTCTTATCATGGGTTCTTCTCAAGGTTTCTTCTCATGGGTTCCTCTCAATGTTTCTTCTCATGGGTTCCTCTCAATATTTCTTCTCATGGGTTCCTCTCATGGGTTCTTATCATGGTTTCTTCTCATGGTTTCTTCTCATGGGTTCTTCTCAAGGTTTCTTCTCATGGTTTCCTCTCAATGTTTTTTCTCATGGGTTCTTCTCAAGGTTTCTTCTCATGGGTTCCTCTCGATGTTTCTTCTCATGGGTTCTCCTCATGAATTCTTCTCATGGTTTCTTCTCATGGTTTCTTATCATGGGTTCTTCTCAAGGTTTCTTCTCATGGGTTCCTCTCAATGTTTCTTCTCATGGGTTCCTCTCAATATTTCTTCTCATGGGTTCCTCTCAAGGTTTCTTCTCATGGGTTCTTATCATGGTTTCTTCTCATGGTTTCTTATCATGGGTTCTTCTCAAGGTTTCTTCTCATGGGTTCCTCTCAATGTTTCTTCTCATGGGTTCCTCTCAATATTTCTTCTCATGGGTTCCTCTCAAGGTTTCTTCTCATGGGTTCTTATCATGGTTTCTTCTCATGGTTTCTTATCATGGGTTCTTCTCAAGGTTTCTTCTCATGGGTTCCTCTCAATGTTTCTTCTCATGGGTTCCTCTCAATATTTCTTCTCATGGGTTCCTCTCAAGGTTTCTTCTCATGGGTTCTTCTCATGGGTTCCTCTCAATGTTTCTTCTCATGGGTTCCTCTCAATATTTCTTCTCATGGGTTCCTCTCAATGTTTTTTCTCATGAGTTCTTCTTAAGGTTTCTTCTCATGGGTTCTTCTCATGAGTTATTCTCATGGGTTCCTCTTAATGTTTCTTCTCATGGGTTCTTCTCAAGGTTTCTTCTCATGGGTCCTCTCAAGGTTTCTTCTCATGGTTTCTTCTCATGAGTTATTCTCATGGGTTCCTCTCAATGTTTCTTCTCATGAGTTCTTCTCAAGGTTTCTTCTCAAGGTTTCCTCTCATGGTTTCTTCTCATGGGTTCTTCTCATGGGTTCCTCTCAATGTTTTTTCTCATGAGTTTTTCTCAAGGTTTCTTCTCATGGGTTCTTCTCATGCGTTATTCTCATGGGTTCCTCTTAATGTTTCTTCTCA